>NC_141879.1:308653913-308956304 GCF_056163025.1 Triticum urartu | reverse complement strand
AAATTTAAACCTCTAACATTCCGACATAACACATTCCAATTTCTACAAAGAATACTCATTAAAGCACAATATAATAACATCCATAGGCCACATGGCACACAATGCCACACGTCCAAAAGAGCATATAATAGTCTGGCCCAGCATTAATACATAAAAGTTTTCATGATAAAACATCCAGCAAAAGGACAGGTAACTATCAGACTTATAGGCTTGCAAGACCCAAGAAAACAAGGCCATACTAATCATCAGGATTAGTGGAGACAGTAGCTGGTGAGTCCACCATAAGTGCATCCACAGAAAGAAGAGAGGCATTAATTTTAGGCCCATTTTGAGTTATGGAGGAAGTTCTTTTGCTTCGTTCCCCTCCACCGAGGGGTTCCACATTTGTAGTGGGCGATGCCAAAGTGTGGTGTATAGCCGGATCCGAATACCTCGTAGGAACACCTAAAGAGGTATACCCGTAGTGGTCTTCGGAATGGTTCTATATGGAAAATGTTCCGCTGCCGTATCCAGTTTGGCACGGCCTCCCTGAATTTTCCAGTGCTCCTTTAAAGAAGCGCCTCAACTGGCGCCCCCGAATCCCCATGGAAGAGGACAGTGCGGAGATAAAGATATTGGTCAGCAAGGTCAGGTTGCTAGCCCATACCGAACTCTCAATAGTTGAGGTCATGGCGATTGCAATAAAGAGGTGTATTCAGCCTCTCCAATCCAGAGTCACTCGCTTATGGTGTTACAACAGAGAAGACGACGCGTCCCGTTACAGACGGAAGGGTCCAAACACCCCAGCCGAACTGGCCACAATGTTGGCCGAGCTGTATAAGGGTGAGAAAGAAGATTTTCTCCTGTTAAACTACCGGGAGGTCTATTCCATGTACACTCCTATCGAATGGGTAAGATTTCGATCGTCCAGGTTTATTTTATTGCCGTTACAGACACTAATCAAACTTGCCATTTGTTGCCACAAACAACCATGGAGGAAGATGACCGAGGACGTACACTGTCCCGCTCCCTAGCCAGAGGATCATAACCGTGATAAAGACCCCGGCTTTTATGAGGATCCAGACATATATATAGAGTTCGACGATGGATTTTTTTTACCAAGCGAGCCTTGATGGTTTGGAAGTGGCTATCACCGCTGACTACCCCCGCCTCTATCCCTTCTGCATCGTGAGTATTCAGAGGGTTGTTTAAAAGGAAATCCTTATCCACACTTCTACCTGTTGTACTGACCCAGATTTTAATAGGATTGGCGCTCTAGGGACCGTATCTCCTCAAGGGCGGGCCCTATGCAAGGCCGTCGTTCAAAATAAAAAGGATCCGGGAGTGCCGCGGAGGCCTCGCAATCTTCCAAGAGGTAAGCTTGCTTAAGACACGCCTAGGCGTGAGTCCGGATTGTTAAAAGTCTCCTTTCATCTTTGATGTCAGGAGGAGTATGCGGCAGACGGTGGGAAAACACCCAGCTAGCCGAATGTCCTCCAATCCGGCGGCGGTCTCACCAACTAGGATGAGAGCCGATGCAATGCTAGTTCGGCCTCTCAAGAGGATTCAGACGACTTATTAGTCATGAATTCCAAAGTGGAGAGCGTGATGAATCATCGTCGATTAAAGGAGGCTATGAGGGCTCTGAACTTTTCCGAACAAGAGTTTACCACACTCAGTTTGGTGGATGCATATGTGATGCCCTTGATTTGACCGTACACTAATCATACACGCAAACATGTATGATCAACATCAGGGACTCACGGGAAGATATCACAACATAACTCTAAAAAAATAAGCCATACAAGCATCATATTACAAATCCAGAGGCCTTGAGGGCTCGAATACAAGATCTCGATCATAGATGAGTCAGCAGAAGCAACACTATCAGAGTATAGACATAAGTTAAACAAGTTTGCCTTAAGAAGGCTAGCACAAAAGTAGCAATGATCGGAAAGGTGAGGCCTCCTGCCTGGGACCTCCTAACTACTCCTCGAAGTCGAACTCCATGTAGAATCAACCTCGGGATCCTCTGGATCCTGGACTCTATTATATGATTACAATAACCGGAAAAGGGGGGAAATAAGTAGCAAAGCAACTACGAGTACTCATCCAAAGTACTCGCAAGCAAGGAACTATACTACATATGCATTAGTATCAATGAAAGGGGTAGTATATGTGGACTGAAATATAGAATGCCAGAATAAGAGGGGGATAGCCAGTGAAAGCACAAGTGCTCCCTAGGTGGTTTTGATAATTGATGACAACATATCTCTTGTTGGACTAACATTTCTATCTAGCATGTTTCAAATAAGTTCAACAATGGAGTGGCATGGACTAAAGGTTGTGGGAACTCCTTCAAGATGCTAAGGACAAAGGATTTTCTAAAGCTTCAAGCTCAAGACTCTTCATTTTACATTTTAGTGATCCAAGATCACATTGAGTCCATAGGAAAAGCCAATACTATCAAGAAGGGATGAGGTGTTGCTTAATGAGCCTCTTGCTTCATGTGCTTAGTGATATGCTCCAAAATCCTCAGCTACTTTACCACTTCCACATATGACCTAAACCCAAAGCCAAACTCGGACCTACCGATTCTTTCTATCCGGCGCCACCGAGTTTCACTTGTCATAAGCCATTGCCAAACCCTAATCAGTTCGGTCTCACCGATGGGATCTCGGTCTCACCGAGATGGGCTTGCAAACTCTCTGTTACCCATTGCAATATTCTCGGTCCCACCGAGATATGCAATCGGTCCCACTGAGTTTGCTTGACCAAATCTCAGTTTCACTTGTTACCCAAATCGGTCCCACCGATTCTGAGTAATCGGTCAAACCGAGTTTTGGATTTACCCTAACCCTAGCACATCGGTCCCACCGAGTTGATCCAGTCGGTCCCACCTAAATCTCTAACGGTCACTAGGTTTACCTTTTCGGTCCGACCGAGTTTGTTGATTCGGTCCCACCGAGATTGGAAAACTTTGTGTAACGGTTGGATTTTTTGTGGAGGCTATATATACCCCTACACCTCCTCTTCATTCGTTGAGAGAGCCATCAGAACACATACACAATTCCAACTCTTATGTTCTGAGAGAGAACCACCTACTCATGTGTTGAGGCCAAGATATTCCATTCCTACCATATGAATCTTGATCTCTAGCCTTCCCCAAGTTGCTTTCCACTCAAATCTTCTTTCCACCAAATCCAAATCCTATGAGAGAGAGTTGAGTGTTGGGGAGACTATCATTTGAAGCACAAGAGCAAGGAGTTCATTACCTACACACCATTTGTTACTTCTTGGAGAGTGGTGTCTCCTAGATTGGCTAGGTGTTACTTGGGAGCCTCCGACAAGATTGTGGAGTTGAACCAAGGAGTTTGTAAGGGCAAGGAGATCGCCTACTTCGTGAAGATCTACCACTAGTGAGGCAAGTCCTTCGTGGGCGATGGCCATGGTGGGATAGACAAGGTTGCTACTTCATGGACCCTTTGTGGGTGGTTGCTTCTTCGTGGACCCTTCGTGGGTGGAGCCCTTCGTGGACTCGCGCAACCGTTACCCTTTGTGGGTGGAGCCCTCCGTGGACTCGCGCAACCGTTACCCTTCGTGGGTTGAAGTCTCCATCAACGTGGATGTAGGATAGCACCACCTATCCGAACCACGGGAAAAACATCCGTGTCTCCAATTGCGTTTGAATTATCCAAACCCTTCCCTTTACATTCTTGCAAGTTGCATGCTTTACATTCTGCTGCTCATATACTCTTTGCATGCTTGCTTGATATGTATTGTGTGTGTTGAAATTGTGTCTAAAACTCCACTCAAACCAAAAAGGCATAAAAATTGCAACTTTAGCACTAAGTGTCTAATCACCCCCCTCTAGACACATCTACTTCTAGATCCTACAAGTGGTATCAGAGCATTGGTCTCCATTGCCTTGGTTTAATCACCATTGGAGGAAGATGGATGTGTCTACTTTAGGGAGTCTTAGACATAGAGTGCCTATTCTTGATGGAGAGTATTTTCACGTGTGGAAAAATGAGATGCTTGTAATCTTCAATCAATATCATTTGAACAAGTATGTTGCTAGTCCTTGTGCACCTCATATTGATCCTTTGCATCCTACCCTAGATGAAGATATTGACATGATTCGCAATCTTAGAACTGTTGAGCTCATCATTAGAGGATTGCCCAAAAATTTGATTGCTAGTTTGCCTACTCTTAATTGTGCCTATATTATATGGAAATTTCTTGAGGAACGATTTCCCGATCATTCCTTGAAAACTTTGGATGAAATTCTCCATAAATCTATTGCCTTGAGTAAGATGAACTCTAGTGATCCTAGTTTTGGTAATTGTCTATTTGAACTTACCAATCTTAAGCATGATAAAGGAGATGTTGGAATCATTAGTGATATCATATTCGAAGCTATAAGAATTCATAAAAGTGACCACTTTGATGATCATTTATCTAATGAATTACTCTCTCTAGGAAATGATGAGTCACAAGATCATGATGAACATGGATACTATGATGATGATGATAGTGACTTCGATCTTGATGATGCAATGAGACATTTTGGTCTTATGGCAAATCTTCGGGGATATGAATCAGGAGGAAAGGAATGGGTTCTTGATAGTGGATGTACTGATCATATGACCGGAGATGAAGAGATGTTTCGTGAGCTTGCTGAAAATGACGGCCCTCGAAAATATGTCACCTTTGGTGATAATTCAAAGGGTAAAGTGGTTAGCCTTGGTAAAGTGGCCATCTCACATGATAGTTCCATTCAAAATGTCATGCTCGTTGAATCTCTTGGCTACAACTTACTTTCAGTATCTAGACTTGCTGATTTCGGTTTGAATGTCCTATTTACTAAGGTAGATTGCCAAGTATTTCATCGAGACAATCATAAAATGGACTTTACCGGTATGCGTAGAGGTGATATTTACATCGTCGATTTCTCTAAAAAGGCACAACCTAAAACTTGCTTTATTGCTAAATCCTCAAAAGGTTGGTTGTGGCATAGACGACTAGGTCACGTTGGCATGAGAAACCTTGACAAGCTTATTAAAGGAAATCATATCCTTGGAGTTAACGATGTCATATTTGATAAGGATAGACTTTGCAGTGCTTGTCAAGCAGGTAAACAGGTTGGAGGAAGACATCCCGTGAAGAACATCATGACCACAAGGAGGCCACTCGAGCTACTTCATATGGATCTTTTTGGTCCTAACGCCTACAAGAGTCTCGGTGGAAATTCTTTTGGTCTAGTTATAGTTGATGATTTTTCAAGATTTACATGGGTGTTCTTTCTTAATGACAAGTCGCAGGTCTAGAAGATCTTCAGAAACTTCGCTAGGAAGGCCCAAAATCAGTTTGACTTGAAGATCAAGAAGGTTCGGAGTGACAACGGAACGGAGTTCAAGAACGCAAATGTGGACACCTTTCTTGACGAAGAAGGGATTTCACACGAGTTCTCGGCTACGTACACACCTCAACAAAATGGAGTTGTTGAGAGGAAGAACCGGATGCTCATCGAAATGGCAAGAACGATGCTTGATGAATACAAGACGCCTAAGCACTTTTGGGCAGAAGCGGTTGAGATAGCTTGTCACGCAACAAATCGCTTATATCTTCACAAGCTACTCGGCAAGACAGCATACGAGCTTCTCACCGGTAACAAACCCCAAGTTGGATACTTTCGAGTATTCGGCTCAAAGTGCTACATTCTTGATAAGCATCGTCGTTCAAAGTTTGCTCCTAAATCTCATGAAGGTTTTCTACTTGGTTATGGCTCAAACTCTCACACTTACCGTGTCTACAACAATTTCACCCGAAAGGTTGAAGAGACGGTAGATGTGAAGTTTGATGAATCTAATGGCTCGCAAGTAGAGCAATTGCCAATTGATGTAGGAGACAAAGACCCTTCAGAAGCAATCCAAGACTTGTCCATTGGCAAAATTCGTCCAACGGAGGTGAAGGAGAGTACTTCATCCGTCCAAGTGGAAGGTTCTACTTCACGACAAGGTGAACCAAGAATCGACATGGAAGCATCCACAAGTGGGACACACCAAGATGAAGAAGACAAGGAAATGCATCAAGACGAACATCAACAACCTCCTTCTCCACCACGACAAGAGAACGACGACGTCAACAATGAAGAAGGCCAAGAAGAAGAACAAGATGAAGAAGATGTTCAACGAAGACCCAAGCAAAAGCTCTCATGAGTTCGAGCAAGAATTGCCAAAGATCATCCCGTCGAGCAAATCCTCAATGATATACAAACCGGGAGAATCACTCGCTCAAAAACTCGTTTAGCTAACTTTTCTAAAAACTATTCATTCATCTCTAGCATTGAACCTATGAAGGTTGAAGAAGCATTGGAAGATCCGGATTGGATAAACGCTATGCATGAAGAGCTACACAATTTTAAGAGAAACCAAGTTTGGACATTGGTTGAGAAGCCCGACAACAACCACAACATCATTGGTACCAAATGGGTGTTTCGCAACAAGCAAGATGAAGATGGACAAGTGGTTCGCAACAAAGCATGTCTCGTCGCCCAAGGATACACACAAGTCGAAGGTATGGACTATGGTGATACATATGCTCCCGTTGCTAGACTTGAGTCCATTCGCATCTTACTTGCCTATGCTAATCACCATAATATCACCTTGTACCAAATGGACATTAAAAGTGCTTTTCTAAATGGTGAAATAGAGAAGGAAGTTTATGTCAAACAACCTCCAGGCTTTATCAATCCTAAGAAACCAAATCATGTTTACAAACTTCATAAAGCTCTTTATGGTCTTAAACAAGCTCCTAGAGCATGGTATAAATGCTTGACCAAGTTCCTTACTACAAGTGGTTTTGAAATTGGTAAAATTGATTCTACTCTTTTTACTAAAAGGGTTAATGGAGAACTATTTGTATGCCAAATTTATGTCGATGATATCATATTTGGTTCAACTAACCCTCTCTTTAGTGAAAAGTTTGGAAAGCTAATGTCAGAGAAGTTTGAGATGTCTATGATGAGTGAACTCAAATTCTTTCTCGGTTTGCAAATCAAGCAAACTAAGGAAGGTACATTTGTCTCTCAAACAAAGTACACCAAGGACTTATTCAAGAAGTTCAATATGCAAGAATGCAAAGGTATGTCTACACCCATGCCTACTAGTGGACATAATGATTTGACCAAAGATGGTGAACCGGTTGATCAAAAGGTTTATCGCTCTATGATTGGTTCATTGTTATACCTATGTGCTTCACGTCCCGATATTATGCTAAGTGTGTGCATGTGTGCATGATATCAAGCTGCTCCTAAAGAATGTCATCTTAAGGCTGTGAAAAGGATAGTGAGATATTTAATCCATACACCAAATTTTGGCATTTGGTATCCTAAGAGGTCTTCTTTTGATCTTGTTGGCTATTCCGACTCGGATTATGCCGGAGACAAGGTTGATAGAAAGTCCACTTCGGGTACTTGTCAATTTCTTGGTAGATCTCTTGTGTCTTGGTCTTCCAAGAAACAAAACTCGGTATCCTTATCCACCGCCGAAGCGGAATACATTGCCGCTGGTTCATGTTGTGCTCAATTACTTTGGATGACCCAAACTCTTAAAGATTATGGGATTCATGTGAAACATGTTCCACTGCTTTGTGACAATGAAAGTGCTATCAAAATTGGTCATAATCCTGTACAACATTCTCGAACTAAGCATATTGAAGTTTGTCATCATTTCATTCGAGATCATGTTGCTAATGGTGACATTAATCTTAAGCACGTTCGCACCGATAAGCAATTAGCGGATATATTTACTAAACCACTTGATGAGAAAGTGTTTTGCAGGTTTAGAGGAGAATTGAATATCATTGATGCTTCGAACTTGGAGTAGAAACTCCATTGGATACATGCAAGACATGAGCTTATGACTAATCCATGATATATCTCTTATGATAACTATCTTATGTCTTGGATATATTTGCATCTTGCATGTTGTCTAACCCATGTAGGTGCTTGGTTGAATCTAATTCCATGAGATTGCGACTCACTCACATCTTGAGCAATCTCTACGTCACCAAGACTCTACACAATGGTGGTTGAAGACAAGAAAGCACAAAACCATTCAAACATATCCTTTGACAAATTCTATGTTGAGCTTCATGATTGTCATTTTTGGATACACAAGTGCTCTTCCTTGCAAGAACTAACCCATGTAGGTAGATGAACTCAAACTCTAAGTGGTGCTCCCAACTCTTGATGAGCTACATCAAGCTTGAGCACCCACACAAGTTCAACTACATGAGCAGGAACCACACCACCACCCAAGGTATGTTATACCATCTTAGAGAAGCTTTACTCCAAGACATGAGTCAAAGCAACTCAACAAGATGTGAATACATCAAGATGCTTAAACGAAAATGGTAACCCCATTTTAAGCTTAAACGATGAGTATGACCTATGTTCAAGTGCTCTCACTTGACTCCTAAGTCAATATGCTCTAACATAGGTGACTATGTCACTGCCCAACTCTAGATGAAGTTCTCTTGTGTTCTTTTTGTGTGTATCTCATGCATGTTTAGTTTCTTTCTCTTTTTCAAAAAAAAACTTCATCTAGATCTTTCAGTTTCTTTTCTTTGTTTTTGTTTTGCATTTTCTGCATTTAATTCCTTGCAAATCCTTCAGGTAATTCATTGCAAATCTTTGTGAGATCCTACATGTCTAGTGAGCTGAGGTGACAAGTGTTTTTTCTCTGTGTAAACTCGGTTTCACCGACTTGCAATTTTCGGTCCAACCGAATCTTTTCGGTACCACCGAAAAATGCCACTCGGTGCCACCGACTTTGCAATCAGAAAAACAGTTTGCCACTTGTTCTACATTTCTTCTGATCCAGCTCCACTCAATGAATCTTGTCCTCTACAAGCATCACAATTTTATCCTTTGCTTTGTGCTGAGTCTCAAGGACCAAACCTATACGACGGATTCCAGAAATCCCTTCTTGGAAATTGATGTCAAAGGGGGAGAGAGAGATCACATCAAAGCTTGTAGGAGAGAGAGATCACATCAAGGGAGAGAAAAAGTCTCAAGGACCAAACCTACAAGAGAGAAAGTATTAAGGGGGAGAAAGAGATTTCCAGGGGGAGAGAAAATACTCAAGGATCCCAGATGCTTGATGTTCAAGAGGAGAGATGTCACATGTCTTTTTAGGGGGAAAGACATGTTCATATGTATTTTTTAGCTTTGATTTTCTATTCCCTATCTTCTCCTAATATCCCATGTAAGTCAGGGGGAGCAAGACACCTAAGGGAAAGAAATCAGTCAAATTCATTGCATATCTTTATTCTTGGGGACATGTTGAATCCAATGTGGTACCTTGTACTCACTCTCTATATGTCATCCCAGTCTTGGTATTCTTGTGGTTTCTTTTGTTTGCTCTGGCTAGTGGATGTACCTGTGTTATCTAACTTTGTTTGTGTAGGTTCATTCCATCCTAAGCCAACTCAAGACCACAAGGTAAGTATATGCATCAAAATCATGAGTATGAGGAGTTCTTGCTTATGTACATACTGTTTGCAAGAAGGACTCATGAGCATGAAGGTATTTTCCTTGATAATCTTTTGCTCTGATGCATATGGCCAAGATACATGTAACACATTGCCTACTCTGTCATGGTTATGCTCTCACATGCCTCTAGATTTCATATTTACATGAGTGCATACATGTAGGGGGAGCCTATGCTTGTTAAATGTCCTTCCAAAGCTTTACTTGCTGTTCTTTATATCTTTATCTAAAGCTTTGATGTATGTTGCCATCAATTACCAAAAAGGGGGAGATTGAAAGCACAAGTGATCCCTAGGTGGTTTTGATAATTGATGACAACATATCTCTTGTTGGACTAACATTTCTATCTAGCATGTTTCAGATAAGTTCAACAATGGAGTGGCATGGACTAAAGGTTGTGGGAACTCCTTCAAGATGCTAAGGACAAAGGATTGGCTAAAGCTTCAAGCTCAAGACTCTTCATTTTACATTTTAGTGATCCAAGATCACATTGAGTCCATAGGAAAAGCCAATACTATCAAGAAGGGATGAGGTGTTGCTTAATGAGCCTCTTGCTTCATGTGCTTAGTGATATGCTCCAAACTCCTCAGCTACTTTCCCACTTCCACATATGACCTAAACCCAAAGCCAAACTCGGACCTACCGATTCTTTCTATCCGGCGCCACCGAGTTTCACTTGTCATAAGCCACCGCCAAACCCTAATCAGTTCAGTCTCACCGATGGGATCTCGGTCTCACCGAGATGGGCTTGCAAACTCTCTGTTACCCATTGCAATATTCTCGGTCCCACCGAGATATGCAATCGGTCCCACCGAGTTTGCTTGACCAAATCTCAGTTTCACTTGTTACCCAAATCGGTCCCACCGAGTCTGAGTAATCAGTCAAACCGAGTTTTGGATTTACCCTAACCCTAGAACATCGGTCCCACCGAGTTGATCCAGTCGGTCCCACCGAAATCTCTAACGGTCACTAGGTTTACCTTTTCGGTCCGACCGAGTTTGTTGATTCGGTCCCACCGAGATTGGAAAACTGTGTGTAACGGTTGGATTTTGTGTGGAGGCTATATATACCCCTCCACCTCCTCTTCATTCGTTGAGAGAGCCATCAGAACACATACACAATTCCAACTCTTATGTTCTGAGAGAGAACCACCAACTCATGTGTTGAGGCCAAGATATTCCATTCCTACCATATGAATCTTGATCTCTAGCCTTCCCCAAGTTGCTTTCCACTCAAATCTTCTTTCCACCAAATCCAAATCCTATGAGAGAGAGTTGAGTGTTGGGGAGACTATCATTTGAAGCACAAGAGCAAGGAGTTCATTACCTACACACCATTTGTTACTTCTTGGAGAGTGGTGTCTCCTAGATTGGCTAGGTGTTACTTGGGAGCCTCCGACAAGATTGTGGAGTTGAACCAAGGAGTTTGTAAGGGCAAGGAGATCGCCTACTTCGTGAAGATCTACCGCTAGTGAGGCAAGTCCTTCGTGGGCGATGGCCATGGTGGGATAGACAAGGTTGGTACTTCGTGGACCCTTTGTGGGTGGTTGCTTCTTCGTGGACCCTTTGTGGGTGGAGCCCTTCGTGGACTCGCGCAACCGTTACCCTTTGTGGGTGGAGCCCTCCGTGGACTCGCGCAACCGTTACCCTTTGTGGGTTGAAGTCTCCATCAACGTGGATGTAGGATAGCACCACCTATCCGAACCACGGGAAAAACATCCGTGTCTCCAATTGCGTTTGAATTCTCCAAACCCTTCCCTTTACATTCTTGCAAGTTGCATGCTTTACATTCCGCTGCTCATATACTCTTTGCATGCTTGCTTGATATGTATTGTGTGTGTTGAAATTGTGTCTAAAACTCCACTCAAACCAAAAAGGCATAAAAATTGCAACTTTAGCACTAAGTGTCTAATCACACCCTCTAGACACATCTACTTCTAGATCCTACAGCCAGTCCTATCGAAGACTATGCTTCTGGCAGCCTCCATCTTGAAGCAGTAGAAGAGAGTAGATGGTAAGTTAACCAAGTGTCATCACATAGCATAATCCTAACCGGCGATCCTCTCCTCGTCGCCCTGTGAGAGAGCGATCACCAGGTTGTATCTGGCACTTGGAAGGGTGTGCTTTATTAAGTATCCGGTTCTAGTTGTCATAACGTCAAGGTACAACTCCGGGTTGTCCTTTTACCGAGGGACAGGGCTATTCAAATAGATAAACATCCCTACAGGGGTGCACCACATTTCCCAACACGCTTGATCCCCTTTGGCCGGACACACTTTCCTAGGTCATGCCCGGCCTCGGAAGATCAACACGTCGCAGCCCCACCTAGGCACAACAGAGGGGTCAGCACGCCGGTCTAAACACTATGGCGCAGGGGTCTGGGCCCATAGCCCATTGCACACCAGCATGTTACGTACGCGGCCGGTGAGCAGACCTAGCAACCTCCATTACAAAGGAAGTTGCGTTAAGCGGTCGAACCCGGCGCGCGCCGCTTAGTCGCTGACGTCACGAAGGCTTCGGCTAATACCATGACGTCGAGTGCCCATAACTGTTCCCGCGTAGTTGGTTAGTGCGTATAGGCCAGTGGCCAGACTCAGATCAAATACCAAGATCTCGTTAAGCGTGTTATCTTGAAGTAACCGCGAACGCCGACCAGGGCCAGGCCCACCTCTCTCCTGGGTGGTCTCAACCTGCCCTGTCGCTCCGCCACAAGGTAACAGTCGGGGGCCGTCGGGAACCCAGGCACTACCGGGATGGAACCACCTGTCCTTTCAACCCCCACATCGGAATCACTTGCGGGTACTCTACGAGCCGACCCGACTTTAGTCACCACATCTATCATATAATATATATATATATATATATGTAACTATATACCCGTGATCACCTCCCGAGTGATCACGGCCCGATATTGTAGCACGGCAGACGGACAAGACTGTAGGGCCATTGATGGAATACTAGCATCCTATACTAAGCATTTAGGTTTGCAGGTAAAGGTAACAACAGTAGTAGCAAAGGCTGGCTATGCATCAGAATAAGATTAACGGAAAGCAATAACATGCTACACTACTCTAATGCAAGTAGTAGAGAGAAGGAATAGGCGATATCTGGTGATCAAAGGGGGGGCTTGTCTGGTTTCTCTGTCAAGAAGGGTTCGTCGTTGATGTAGTCGATCACAGGGGTACCGGCAGTGGTCCCAGGGTCTACCGGAAAGAAGTAATGGAGGGGGACCACAATAAATAACAGAGAAATCAAAGCATCACAAAGCATAACATGACAATACACGGTGCTAGAGGCGACCTAACGCAATACTAGGTGATACCGGCAAAGGGGGAAACATCCGGGAAAGTATTCCCGGTGTTTGACATTTTCGGACAGATGAAACAGAGGGGGATTGTTGCATGTTCGCTATGCTAGGGATGCGTGGCAGGTGAACGGGCTGCGTGTTCAGATTCGTCTCGTCGTTCTGAGCAACTTTCATGTACAAACAATTTCTAAAATTATATCTATTTGAAAATAAAAGGTTAAATTGCTATGAGTACACATAAGTGTACCCATCAAAGTGCATAGAGGCTGCCAGGTGGGGTCATTTGACCAAGTCAATGGCCCAGTCACCAAGTACAGTCAGCAATCAACTATTGACTTTGACTTGTCAAACTGGTCAGTGGCCCACTTGGTAGTGGCAGTGACTATTAACAATGTTCTAGTTAATCTAATTAGATTAATTAGTGAGGTGGGGCAAGCCTGTCAGTGACACAGGGCTAACCAATTTTAGTTAACAAATTAATTATGCTTAATTAAGGGGGTTTAGCCACTAATAACTGGTGATGGGCCCCATCGGCAGAGGCCAAAGGCCATGGTTGGGGCGTACGCACGGCCGCTCATAGAGGAGCGCTGGTGGCCGGCCCCCAGTCGGCACAAACAAGCGAGCGGGGGAAGTCGGGGGGGGGGGGCGAAGTCGGTGATGAGGGGCGTCGTGGCCGGCGCTAGCTGCGGGTGGAGGTGGCGGTGAGCGCACGCGGTGGACAGGGGCGGCGCGGGGCAGGAAACGCGGCCGGGCGGCATAGGAGCGGGGGGCCGGCAGGAGCGGCGGCAGTGGTGGGCGCGCATGGGGAAGGCGCGCAAGTCTACGGGCGTGGGCCTGGCCAAGGGTTAGGGCCGCACGTAGGTGATGGCGGGAGCAGCAGGTACGGACAGCGGGCGCAATGCAACGACGGGTGGCGAGTGTGGGCCAACGCGGAGCTGAAGCAGTGGCGCCGGTAGTAGCTGCAGTGCGAGGCGGGGAGCAGCGTAGCACGAGGCGGCGAGCACAAGTGCGAGCTCAGACGCGAGCTTCGCGGGCTATGGCCACGACGGTGAGGTCAACCGCGGCGACGAGCTACGGTGTTGACAGAGACTACTGTTATGTGCACGGGAACGGAGGGGGAAAGGGGGTCGAGGGGAGCGCGGCCTCACGGAGATTCGACAGGGAAGGGCAGTGGGCTCGGGGAGGCTTCGTCGGCGACGAATCAAGCGACGTGGTCCGGTGAGGCAGAGGTTGAAGGCAACCTCGCAGGGCTCGGTGCAGAGGCTTCCAACATGTATGGGAGGCACCTAGCGGCGTAGAGGACAAAGGGGGTGGCGCTGGAGCCCCCTGGACTCGTTGGTGTGGCGAGCGGCGAACGGTGGCCATGTGAACGGCGGTAGCGTGGCGGCGATTATGCTCGGACGAGCATCGCAGGGAATTTAGGGGAAGAGGGTGAGAAGTGCGAGAGGGAGTGGCGCTAGGGTTTGCAGGGGGGTCTGGCTTGGCCTTAACCGACAAAGGAGGCGTGGGATGGCCAGCACGCGTCCAACCGCGGCCTGGCGGACAGATGCGCGCCACGGTCTCCTGTGAACAGGAAGGAAGGAGAAGGCACGGCTGGGCTGGGCCTTTAGTGCTCTGTGGCCACTAGGGCCCAGATGCACAGTAGTTAGGTAGGCCTTTGTTTGTTACATTTTTTTAATTTAGCTACTATTTCTATTAGTTTAACCAGCAAAAGGCTTTGGTAAAATATACAATTTGTAAAATCAAATACTAGGCATTATTTAGTACTACCAAAAAAAGTCTTGGGATTTTAAATAAAATATTTTAGAATTCCTATAATTTTGAAAGGTCATTTTAGTAAAGACTTGGCCCTGTTTTAATTGTTTTAGGGCAATTAAACATTTTATTAATGTTGGTTTCTCCCTGATAATTAGTTAGTGAATATTTGCAAACCATCAAACATTTTTGTTTTACCGTTTGAAGAGATAATAATTTGACTTTATTTTAATTTGAATATGAATTCGGTTTGGATAAAAGTGAGGTTTAGAAAACAATAATCATGATGACATGGCACCATTAGTGTGTGGTTACTGTAGCTTAACGGCCGGGGTGTTACAAATCTCCTCCACTACAAGAAATCTCGTCTCGAGATTTAAGAGGTGGGGTAAGGGGGAAAGTTTTGGTTACGAAATCATAAGGGATCTTCTCGGTCTTGGTTTCTCTTCCCAAAGAGGTTGATCCATAGCGTTGATGTCTTCATTTCTCTACTTCAGGTCATCATGATGAAGTCGACATCCTTTCTTCGGGAACTCTATCATACTTACAAAAGAATAAAGGGTGGGTATTCTGGGAGAACGAACCTCTACAAGGTCGACTACTGATACGTCTCCAACGTATCTATAATTTTTGATTGCTCCATGCTATATTATCTACTGTTTTGGACATTATTGGGATTTATTTTCCACTTTTATATTATTTTTGGGACTAACCTATTAACCGGAGCCCAGCCCAGAATTGCTGTTTTTTGCCTGTTTTAGGGTTTCGAAGAAAAGGAATATCAAATGGAGTCCAAACGGAATGAAACCTTCGGGAACGTGATTTTCTCAATGAACAAGACCCAGGAGACTTGGACCCTACGTCAAGACACAAAAGAGGAGGCCACGAGGTAGGGGGCGCGCCTACCCCCCCCCCCCCGATGCGCCCTCGACCCTCGTGGGCCCCCTGTTGCTCCACCGACAAACTCCTTCCTCCTATATATACCTACATACCCCCAAACGATCAAATACGGAGCCAAAAACCTAATTCCACCGTCGCAACTTTCTGTACCCACGAGATCCCATCTTGGGGCCTGTTTCGGAGCTCCGCCGGAGGGGGCATCGATCACGGAGGGCTTCTACATCAACACCATACACTACAAAAGAAGACACATCCGTGACATTTTGGGCCGAACGAAGTTTTTTTCTATCATACATATGACACTTCTATGACGATAATTGTGACAAAGCTCGGTATCATCATAGATGTGGTGGGCTCCTACTTCTATGACAAAAAATCATGACAGAAAATGGGCTTTTCGTCCTGGGCGGGCCGGAGACGCAGCTGCATGACATTGTTTGGGCCGTCCATGACGGAAAAAATAGTGGTAGAAGCAAGGGGGAGGAAAATTTTGGGGAGTTCCCGGTTACGGTGGGAGGTCGGGGGCCGAGCGATGCGCGCTTCTCTCGTACACGTACACGCGTGTGTGCGAGGCGTTGGCTCTAACTGAACCTGAGCGAGGCGTTGGGCTCTAACTGAATCCAAGCGATTGCATTGTAGGCTACACGTTACTGAACCCAAGCGATCAATCGATGGCTGTTAACTGAACCCGATCGAGTGATTCCTTCGCTACTGCTGCTAACTAAAGCCGATCGATTGGATGAACAGTGAGCGTTGCGGGGGGGGGGGGGGGGGTTGGATGAACAGTGAGCGGTGGTGTTGCCTCTGGATGAACAGGACCCCGTGGTGTGGTGGAGGGCTGGATGAATAGTAGACGGTGGAGGGCTGCCCGTGGAGGGGTGGATGAACAGGACCCCGTGGTGTGGAGGGCTGGATGAACAGTAGACGGTGGAGGGGTGCCCGTGGAGGGGTGGTTGAACAGGACCCCATGGTGTGGAGGGCTGGATGAACAGTAGACGGTGGAGGGGTGCCCGTGGAGGGGTGGTTGAACAGGATCCCGTGGTGTGGAGGGCTGGATGAATAGTAGACGGTGGAGGGGTGGTTGTACAGTAACCGGTGGAGTAGCGCGCGATGGAGGCTGGACGAACAAGAGCCCATGGAGGCTAGATGAACAGGAGCCCGTGGAGGCTGGATGAACAGGAGCCCGTGGAGGCTGGATGAACAGGAGCCCGTGGAGGCGGGATGAACAGGAGCCCGTGGAGGCTGGAGGAGGTCGACGATGGAGATGAACAGTATCCCGTGGAGTCCTGTTTTGCGGTACGCCACACCCCTCCCGATGAACAAGACCCCCGTTTCGACCGTAGCGCTCCAACACAAGTCCGTTTCGTCCGTTTTGCGGTACGCCACACCCCTCCCGATCAACAGGACCCCCGTTTCGACCGCAGGAGGTCCGTTTCCTCCGTTTTGCGGTACGCCAGACCCCTCCCGATGAACAAGATCCTGTTTCGAACGTGTCCGGTCGAACACAAGGCCGTTTCCTCCGTTCTGCGGTACGCCAGGCCTCGTTTCCATCGCCTGTTCCGTCCAAGCCGTCCCGATGAACACGACGCATTCTGTTGCCTCCCCTTGAACACGACGCATTCCGTTGCCTCCCCATGAACACGACGACGACGCTGTTTCTCCATTCCGACCCAGCCATGTACATGAGCCCTGGCCGTCCGTATGCGCGAGTAGGCGTTCGAGACCCCGCCCGTATGTACACATACGTGGCCGTATTTTCTTTGTTGCACCCTGGCCGCTGTACATACGTGTACATGCTACATGCGCGCCTCTACTACGACACGTGCGCACCTCTACATCGACCAGTATATATGTACGTACACGATCACAACCAGAATGACAATGCTACGTACGCTTCGACCAGGTGGGTCCCGACTGTCAGGCACTTCCTTGCGTGCGAAGATGTAGCTGGTGGGTCCCAACAGTCAGGGGGGCGAAATACGGTGGCCCGTCCGGTGGGTCCCCGCTGTCAGGTGGAGGAATAATTATTTTGCATGTAATAAGGAGGCACTTCCTTGCTGCGGCCGTGGACCCAGTTGTCAGCCTCTCCACGTATAGTCCACGTCCGATGGAAGCCGTTCCTTGACCACGTTGACCACGCTGCGCCGAGAGCACCAGGGCGGTGGACGACGGCGAGGCCTAGGAAGGGGACGACGCGGAGCCGGGGAAGACGCGACAGTGGATGCCCACGCGTAGAGGAGTACGAGGGTTCACTGGTTCGCTGCGGTGTGAGGCTGCCGTTGCTGCAGAATAACAGGGGGTGTGGGTGAGTAGAGGGATGGCCTGGCCAGCGGTGGGAGTAGTAGGGGGTGGTGAGGCCTCCGCCGCATTGCAGCCAGCCACAGGAGGTAGGAGCACGAGGCACGACCGACGTTGGTTTGGGCGTCTGGAGCAAGAAGACCAGAGGTTGAAGAAGCACTACGGCCGTTGGATGGACATCGTACGGTCACTGGAGCTAGAATCGTGCATATTGACTAAGTTGACAAAGCCCTCCATCCCCGTCAACTTAGTAGGCCCACAAGTCAGCCTCCCACCAAGGTGGGTCCCAGCTAGCAGGGGGTATTCATTTTTTTGAGCATAATAAGGAGGCACTTCCTTGCGTGCAAAGATATAGCTGGTGGGTCCGAGCTGTCAGCGGCGGTAACGTTTTTTTCGCAAAATACAGAGGCCCTTTCGATGGGTCCCTGATGTCAGGTGGAGGAATCATTATTTTGCATGTAATAAGGAGGCATTTCCTTGCGTGCAGCCGTGGACCCAGCTGGAGGCCTCTCCACGTACAGTCCACTTCAGATGCATGTCAGTCGTTGACCACGTTGACCAGGCCGCGCGGAGAGCACCAGGGAGGTGGACGACGGCGAGGCCTAGGAAGGGAACGACATGGAGGCAGGGAAGACTCCGCAGTTGTTTCCCAAGAGGAGGGGAGTATGACTGTACGAGGGTTTACTGGTTCGTCTTCCATCGCCGGAGAATAACAGCAGGTGTGGGTGAGTAGAGGGATGGCTAGGCCACCGATGGGAGTACGGTGGGGCGGTGAGGCCTGCGCGGCAGCATAGCCGGCCGCGGGGAGGAGGGAGCAGGCAGTCCCGCCGGCGCTTGTTTGAGCGGCTGGAGCAGGAAGAGCAGAGATTGAAGAAGCACGACGTCCGTTCGATGGACATCCAACAGTCACCGCTTGTGCGTCAACCTTTTTTTAGGAAAGCCTCAAATCTGTGGAAAACAGCATACAGCCCATCTGCCATTATTTCTAATAATTTACAACGCATTTGCTAATTCTTAAGGTATTTTTTGGAGCCCATATTCTTTTTGTTAGCATTACAACCCATATTGTGGCCACGGTTAAAAAATTAATAAAATTTTGCATATTTCGGTGCGGTCCGAACTGTTTTTAATTCCGAAATTTCGACTCACATTCAAACTGATTTTAAAAATAAATGTATATCAATATAAAATCCAACAAATTCTCCACGCATAAAATTAATGTAATTTAAAATCTTGAAATGAAAAAAAGATATTTTAAACTAATTGCCAGTTTGATGTGTTTTAAAAATGTACAACCCATTTCTCATTACTGATGGGCCATTTTCTCGGCCAGCCGAATGAAGCTCTCCTCATCTTGAAAGATTTGCAGCCCAACAGGCCTGACAAAGCGACTTAGTTGGCAAATCACAAAAAAACTGGGCTGTGGCCATGGACCCAGCTGTCAGCCTCTCCGCGTACAATACTCTTCCGATTGAAGTCGGTCGTCGACCACATTGACCACGCCGCGCCGAGAGCACCAAGGCGGTGGACGACAGCGAGGCCTAGGAAGGGGACGACGCGGAGCCGGGGAAGACGCGGCAGTGGATGCCCACGCGGAGAGGAGTACGAGGGTTC
Source organism: Triticum urartu (assembly GCF_056163025.1). Taxonomy (NCBI): domain Eukaryota; kingdom Viridiplantae; phylum Streptophyta; class Magnoliopsida; order Poales; family Poaceae; genus Triticum; species Triticum urartu. The sequence continues at coordinate 308,936,896 of NC_141879.1, read as the reverse complement.
ACTGGTTCGGCTACGGCGTGAGGCTGCCGTCGCCGCAGAATAACAGGGGATGTGGGTGAGTAGAGGGATAGCATGGGCCAGCGGTGGGAGTAGTAGGGGGCGATGAGGCCTCCGCGACATCACAGCCGACCACAAGAGGCAGGAGCACGCGGCACAACCGGCGCAGCTTTGGGTGGCTGGAGCAAGAAGACCAGAGGTTGAAGAAGCACTACGGCCGTTGGATGGACATCGTACGGTCACTGGAGCTAGAATCGTTCATATTGACTAAGTTGACAAAGCCCTCCATCCTCGTCAACTTAGTAGGCCCACAAGTTAGCCTCTCACCAGGTTGGGTCCCAACTAGCAGGGGGAGTATTCATTTTTCTGTGCGTGATAAGGAGGCACTTCCGGTGGGTCCGAGCTGACAGCGGCGGGAACGTTTTTTCGCGAAATACGATGGTCCGTCCGGTGGGTCCCAGCAGTCAGGGGCAAACGTTTTTTTGCGAAATACGGTGGCCCGTCCGGTGGGTCCCAGCAGTCACGGGGAAATGTTTTTTCCGCGAAATACTGGTGGCCCGTCCGGTGGGTCCCTGCTGTCAGGTGGAGGAATAATTATTTTGCGCGTAATAAGGAGGCACTTCCTTGCGGCTGCCGTGGACCCAGCTGTCAGCCTCTCCACGTACAGTACTCTTCCGATGGAAGTCGGTCGTTGACCACATTGACCACGCCGCGCCGAGAGCACCACGGCGGTGGACGACGGCGAGACCTAGGAAGGGGACGACGCAGAGCCGGGGAAGACATGGCAGTGGATGCCCACGCGGAGAGGGGTATGAGGGTTCACTGGTTCGTCTACGGTGTGAGGCTGCCGTCGCTGCAGAATAACAGGGGGAGTGGGTGAGTGGAGGGATGGCCTGGCCAGCAGTGGGAGTAGTATGGGGACGGTGAGGCCTCCGCAGTAGCACAGCCGGCCACGGGAGGCAGGAGCATGCGGCATGACCGGCGCTGCTTTGGGTGGCTGGGGCAAGAAGACCAGAGGTTTAAGAAGCACTACGGCCGTTGGATGGACATCGTTGACCACGCCGCGCCGAGAGCACCAGGGCAGTGGACGACGGCGGGGCCTACGAAGGGAACGACACGGAGCCGGGGAAGACACGGCAGTGGCTGGCCACGCGGTGGAGAGTACGAGGGTTGACTGGTTCGGGTGCCGTCGCCGGAAAATAACAGGAGGTGTGGGTGAGTACAGGGATAGACAGGCCAGGGATGCGAGTATGATGGGGCCGTGAGGCCTTCCCGGCAGCACTGCCGGCCACGGGAGGCGGGAGCAGGCGGTTCCGACGGCGCTGGTTTGGGCGGCTGGGGTAGGAAGATCGGAGACTGAAGAAGCACGATTGCCGTTAGATTGACATCTAACAGTCTGACGCTGGTAGAGTCGATTGTTGACTAAGTTTCTTTTTTGAGAAACCTTGTGTACGCATGAACTTAATAGGCCCACAAGTCAGCCTCCAAATTTGTGGCAGACAACATAAATCACATTTGCTATTTTTTATAATTTGCAGCCCATTTTCTAATTCTTAAGTAATTTATTACAGCCCATTTTCTGCCCAGGACCACGGTCAAAAAGTCCAACCTTATTTTGCATATTTCGGTGGAGTCCGAACTATTGTAATCCCGAAATGATAAACATTTTCTTAAGAACTTATTGATTTGCCAAAAAAATCGTTCTGTTTTTGTAAGCAAATAAGACATGGGACAATTTAGTTGGTTTAAGGGAAAACCAGTGGTAAAAAAATCAGCGCTGGGTGGGAAAAAACAACAAAATTAAGGATGTAAATATGAAAAGGGAATTTTATCTGTTTTCAATATAATGATACGTGTATATGAACTAGTAAAACTATAGGTAGAGATTAGAAAACGGATGTAGGACATGCGTTTCAAGAGGAAAATAGAATTGGGCTGTGTGTTTGATCCAGTAAAAAAACTGCCTGCGGATGTTGTAAGACAAAATATAACTAACACTGGCGGGCCAGAGGCCAGTAGATAACCGCTGGATCTTTGTGCCCTGTTGTCGTCATGGGCTGGGCCTATTAAAAACAAAACAACCCTGGGCAATCTACAGCCCAGTTGAAACTTGCTTGACCTGAAAAAACAATATACGTGCTCAATAAATGAGAGAATTCTGCAAGTACAGACTGATAACTCGGATGCAGCACGGATATTTTTTTATCGTGATAATAAGTGCATGCACTTGTTTCGAAAAAAATGGAGAACTGGGAATTCGAACGGCGGGTGCTTATGCTACCCATCAAATAAAAATCAGTGCCTGAAAATTCATTTCGAAACAAATGAGTCAGCTTTATATCCACATCGACCCTCGGCATGATGGTTGGAAGCAAATGCAAGTTCATACCAAAAGATCGTTAACAACAATACCAACTTGCGGACGACAAGGTAGTACAACTACTAATACCAAACTAACTTATAATCTTTTTACTCCTGGCCCTAGTGTTCGTCTGGTAGAAAATCTTGCAGATGACCAGCTCCCGCTCTTTCTCTTGCTCCAGGTCCCCGAGGTGGTACTGGTGCATCACCCAGTTGGTCCTCTGTTGGTCGAAGTTCTTGTTGGTGTGCAGCACCAGAACCTTTTTTGCTGCCCTACTACCGGCCGTTGACCATAACTGGCAAGGTATTGCCGGTCTTGTTCCACATCGCGTGCATGCCGCACTCCGACTGTATCTTGCGACACGTCCACGCGCCCCTTTTGAATGCCCTGGAATTGCGCTGGAAGAAATGCTTCCTTAGGCCACTCAGTGTGATACCTGCAGTATTGTGGAATACAGGTTTTAGTGTACCCAGTTGGCATTTTCATAACATCTTTGGCATGTTGCAGTCACTTGTTTCCCTTTTTATTAACTGTCAAATTGTAATTGCTTCACCAGGTCGGTGTCTAAAAATAAAAATAGAGCTATAAACAAAGGAATATGTTTGTGCAAGTAGACGGCCGATCGGTGTCTTACCTGGAAGTTTCTCAGGTTGGGTGTAACATATGTCGTGCTCGCTGTCGATGGTTGGTATGAACAAATCGATGAGAGACTGAAATCTCGCGCTGTCAGCACTCACTTTGGCCTCAAGGTGCTCGATCAGCTCCTGATCCGTGGGATCGAACTTGACGCCAGCCGGCAGCACGGGCCAATCCTTCTTTGACTTGCATCGGTAATTCCAGTTATATGGTACTCAATGTATGATCAATCGACTGTTTTAAGTGAATGATGAAAGATTTCAACAGATAAGTGGTACTCCAAATCTGAAGTCCAGAATACCCGAACACACCGCCGGGATTCTTGTGTCACCTCACGCGCAGCGTGTTGTCACGTCAATTCAATGTGTGGACATGATGAATAATTTGACCGACGTATACTAGTACTGCTACTGTACTACTTACTAGTCGTATTTAGTGTCACAATTTATACATAGGTTTAACTAACAAGTACGCACTTGAAGCCTAACTGATATATATATATATATATATATATGGCTTCTGCACAACATCTCCATCATCATTATCGGTACATCCTACACAGGTGAGTTAGGATGCACTTGATCCTAGGAAGGTATCTATCCTTCAAACTAGAGGAGTGCTTCAAACTAACAACAGTACATAATGTCCAACAAAAGAGGGTCGTGCTACAACAGCAGAATACATGGGTCAGTCTAGATATCAGCACGAATCAAGTTGTGCATATTTGCTGTTGGCATGAACCACATCGCCGCATGTCGGGTTTGGAAAAGCCATCCATCGCATGGAAGCTTGATGCCTTTCACACACTAAAGATTATCTGGCAACAAGTTGTGTTGACGAATCTCTGGATATGGTGATTCATGAAACCCATGGTATGATGTGTAAACACAACCCCCCCTCGCGAATGGAAGTTGCATAGCACAGTAATCATCGCCGGTGATATGATTGATGATTGGTTGGATGATCGGATAATTGAGCCCGAGGAACAAGGAGTGGTTGCCGAGGTTGTAAACCCGCCTCTAGTTGAATACGCCTAGCCCAACAGAGCTGGGATCCTTCTCGAACACGAAGCAACCATAGCCATCAATGTCACAAATGCCCCACGCATTGTACTGCATGTGGTTTGATGTAATCGTTTGGTCAATTTGGTACATGCGAATGAGCATCAAATGATCGCCGTCAGCTGAACGAGCGATAAACCACCACCCATCGGCTGGTATGATTCCAGGTCCTGGAATCATGAAGGCCAGCGCATTTGCGTCTGCTGCAACAATTCAAATTGGAGACCAAGAGGACAAAAATAAACAATCATGTTCAGAGTATGTGTGGAATTAAGATTATTATAATAGTGACACATATCATAGACAGAGAATTGCAATGCCGTGGTCATAATCATGCCCCAAGTTAAAAAAAATAAGCCAATGGCTTTCATATTCTAGCAATATGTCATGGTTCAAACATCATGTAACAATGAGAGGAAAACAGCTATGATAGCGCCTACTCATATTCTACCCTAGCACTTACTACTACTATTCTCATATCAACTCTAAGCAATAACATGCGTTGTTATAAAAATCTTGTAAACGAGAGTAACATATAGCAATCATGATGTTATGCTCATAATATGTATTCTAACAATCATTAGATGCCAATTGTTCTCATATCAACTCTAACAATAACATGTGTGGTCATAAAAATCTAGGAAATGAGAGGAACATATAGCAATGATGTGGTTATAGACATGCTATGCATTCTAAATTTGTAACAAATGAACAGGCAGTCGTATTCATAAGGTAAAGATGAGATGAGATAGAACAATTACACGACGATAGATTCCACCAATATAGGTAGCCAATCTGTGCGTCGACCGCGTAAACGATGCCGTCGTGCACTACAGCATCAGACAGAAATGTTTCCTCAACAGGATTGATGATGAGCCATAACCATGTATGGCGACCGGATTCCAGATAGACTAATCCCTTGTTGAACAAGGCAATGAGCTTGTAATCCATGTAGTCTTCTGATGGTGTGGGCACTTCGCAGATTACAACTTTCTGCAAACAGAGGTCGAGCCAAAAGCTTGACGCGTCTTGTGCGTAGTAGGCAGGAGTATCCGGTGGGCCGCGAGGCTCGATGGTGGCGGTATCCAATGATGGAAGGGTGATCTCTCGCTGGGTGTAGATATCCATAAGACGCCACGGACTACCGGTGTGGTGGATGAGGACGATTCAGTTGGCCTTCATGCCCGCCCAGTAGTGGCCGCGCATGAAGGACAGGTGGACGGGTAGTGGTAGCATGTCGAGGGGCACCACGGCAACCTCCGTAGGATCGTCAAGTCGGCGTCTGGGCCACCTGCGAGGATTGGGCATCAGCAAGCAGGGTGTTTTGAAAAGAGCCGGCCGGTTGTAGACGAGTAGACGGTACAAAGACACCGAGCATGCGACCAGATGGACGGTGCTGAGTAGGTCCATACGACTACACATTTGCTCCAAGAGAACATCGGGGAGGGAATTCCAATCGCGGCTCTGCATGTCAGTCGGTTCTGCCATTGGGGTTTTCGGTGCCTGCGAGCCAGCGGGGAAGTGGATTCGGGCGGGCGAGCAAAGAAGCTTCTCCTCGTGTGGCCGAGCAGTGAGCGGGGGGATATGGTACACGCGAGCTACCGAGGAATATGGTGTGGGTGGGCGAGCAGTGAGCGGGGGTAAATGGTGTGCGGCCGACGATGGGGAAGAGAGGAGGAAGAAGAAGAGAGGAGGAAGAAGAAGAGACTAGTTGAATAGTTCTCTCTGACCGAGATGGGGAATAAATGGATCGCGAGGACTTCCTTTCTACAGTATCCCTATGCCTCTATGCTCACTTCACTCATTTTGCTCCGTGCCTAGTCACTTGTTGAAATATGTAGAAAGACAAATACTCCGTATTTGGGAACAGAGGGAGTCTTTTACTCCGTACTATTTGGGAACAGAGGGAGTATCACCATATGGAGGGAACAGAGGAAGCTTGAAATATGAACATGTCAATGGGAGGGAGTAAGCCCCATGCATGCATGCATGCATGCAACATGCAACACTCACACGTACACATGGACGCACACAACACTCACGCACCCATGCGGCACACAGCACACGATGCAACACACACGCTCATGCTCAAGTGCTCAACCTACTCCCTACGTCTGTGAAAGACTATACATTTAGAGATTTACACATTGACCAGGGCATAATTAACGCCCAAAAGTAGCAGACTTATGTGTGCATGCGACCATTGAGATAAGAAGATTAAATGAAGGCCGTTGCATGCTGTAATTAAGGATGGACATGTAGCCTATAACTACAGCACAAGTTGGTGCATTAGTCAATCAATATCGATTTAGATTAAAGGCTAAACACAATGGAAGTGTAGATGTACATCATGTAGTACACTCTTTGTTGGAAGACCGAGGGAGGACACGTGCATGCACTCACATACACAGCCAGGGCGGTTCACGCGCAAGGGTTGGACTCGTGTCGCGCCTGCGTAAAGTTTTGTTTAACTGATTTCTTTGCTCTGCCAACTGACAGGTGGGACCCAGAAATCAGGTGACAATTTAACCAGTCAACAAAGTGCCACGTCGACTATGTGGCCGGTCAGTAGGGTGCAATACGGTGCTCTACGATGAGCTAGTGATCGCATAATCGCCGCAAAACTATATGTAGTGACCGTAAAGAGCGTAGCGTACTGTTACATACGTTGACCGCCAGTGTATTTTCTTGTTTCAAATTAAGCCATATTAATCAGAAAGGACGCAGTATGGACTACTACTACTAGTACTAGTACTTCTTTGATGTGTCTCGTCAACTCGCCGAACGAGGAGAAGCTTGCTTACTACACCTCTCCCTCGCCCACGCACGCGGTGGTTCGCAGGACAATGAGAGGGTTTTGACTACAGTGCCCTCTCCCTCTCCCTCTCCCTCACCCTCGCCCTCGCGGTGGACGTGCAGTAGTTCAATCGGTGTCAGATTGCCAGAAGCATATTGTACTGTAGCATCATCATTGCGAAGAGGCGAAGAGCCAAGTGCAAGGTTCACATGAGTACGAACTGTTGGACCTCCCGAAGACGCAAAGAGCCAAGCACAAGGTTTTATAGGAGTTGTCGTCCTAGTAGGAGTGTACAAGTACAACTATAGCGAACGATGTTACTGTATGATGCCGCCATGTCACGTATATCCAAAGCTGTGCCACCTTTTTTTCTCAAAGAGCGTGTTGGAGCCCATCCAACAACCACACAAGTTGCACGTACACATAACACATTTACTAGTAACAAATTCTAAAGGACAAATGCCAGTATGCCACACAAGTTCATCTCCAACTCATGTGATAAATTTGTGCACGACTAGTCTACATATATTCACAGCGCTACTGTTCACAATTACCGTACTCCACTTACACGTTATAGATGGGCTACATGTCCTCCTCCAGGTTCCAGTACCAGGTGTTCTTCATGGATGGCACGATCCATAGCGGTGGGCAACGGGAATCATTGTCGCAGCTTTCTAGTCCGGTTCCACACGATGGAGACTCATCCAAGCTGAAGCGACATAAATCAGGGATAGCGTGTCCCAGCATGTCGTTCATCCGGCGGTGCGCACTGAAGACACAACCATGCTTCATGAACGGCAGGCCTTCCATGTCGTGCACGGAAGGTGGCATCCGCTTCACAATGGGGTAGCTGTCCCCGATGAAAAGTGAGTACTCTCCAAGAGTGTTCCTCATCACCCACGTAGCATCATGGGGGTCAAACTCGGTGATGTTCATCTGGTACACGCGGCATCCTAGATCTGGACACATGGTGACGTACATAGTCAAGGTCCATGCATAATAATGTTGTGCTCAAATGTGGCGGTCAGTAATACTGTGCAGCAAATAGTACTACTCCGGTATAGAGGAAGTAAAATAACTGGCTTATTATATATAGCCACTCTTGGCTACATGGATGAGATAGTAAGACATGGAAAAACAAAAATGGTGGCAACTAGTGGGTTCAAGTCTTCAAGGGCCTAGCTAGCTATACGCGTCCTCCAAGGTAAAAAGTACTCCTACTAGTACTACAAAGTATACTACTAGTACAACAATGAAAGAGAAGGCGAGAGGGTTAAAAAATGGAATACCTGGGTAGATGGTGACGGTCCGATCGTGGTAGATTTTGTGACCATGTTGCACATCAGTGGTACCATGGGTAACGACTGCTAAGATAGTTGATCCCAATATGCCAAAGTCAGCTACAAGGTTCCAGGTTAGACCGAATCATGGATGCAAATGCACATCCAGGATCGGCGATCTTATTTTGATCGGGGGATGACTGGTCCCTGCAAAATAATGGAGTACCGTTAGGGACGCAAATGATGGTTTGTGCATTCCGTTTGTAATCTCCCATATCGTAGGATGTCAACCAGATGAAACAAGTCCCCTGGCTTGTCACCGTGAAGATGCGGCCTAGATGGCACACGGCGTCTTCGAACGTGTAGGTGTACAAATTTGCCGCCGCCAACATGCGCCAGCCTCTGCCATTACTGCCTCCTGCATTGATGGCAATCCTTATGTCGAACACCGCGATGAGATAGTAATCATCGTAGCCACGTCGCTTTGTCAGCGTGTCCGCAATGGCTATCTTCTTCAATCTCATGTAGGCATCATCATACGTATTCTTTCCTAGCCAGTCCGGAAGGCCGATCCCAATGGTGGAGAAGGGGTCTACCAGAACGGCCGCACTGCTGTGGATGTTGTGCAAAATGATGGTGGTATCCGGCCGGAGGTATGTAAGCCAATATTCGTTGGCACCGACCTAGACCTATATATAAGACGGTGGGCAGCGGAGAAATTATGGGATGGAAATGGAATAACTAAGTACTAAATGATCAAACTCCATTACTGACCTGCTCATCGGACAAAATCAGACTACCTCTCAACGTCGGCAACTCTAGAGGAGTGAACGTGCAACCATGGCCAGGGAGCGATGGACTGTTCGAAGGATTGTCCCATAGAAGAACCTTCTCCTCGAGGATGCATGGAAGACCAACAAGCATGGCCTGTTTAAGCAGCGTCTTGAAAAAGTTGGTGCAGGAAACACCAAGTCTTGCGGCGGTGAGGACATCGGAGCGGCGCGCGATTTCTCCCACAGGATCATCGTCCAAGGTCTCCCAGCCCCGACGAGGAGGAGAACCGCCTGGCGAATCCATGGGAGCAGCGACGAACTGCCTTCTCTTCGGGGGGAGGGGAACTGGCGAGGAGGAGATAAGAGCGTAGTAACCGCAGGGCCTCGTCCTTCCAACTGTAGATCGTTCCTCAGCGAAGGGGTGAGGCTATTATTTACTACTCCCTCCGGTCCTTTTTAGTTCGCATATAAGATTTGACTGAAGTCAAGCCTCGTAAAGTTTGACTAGCTTTGTAGAAAAAAGTGTCAACATTCACAATCTGAAATCAATACCACTAGATGCGTCATGATTTAAAGTTTCATATTATATAACTTTAGCATGGTAGATGTTGATATTTTTTCATATAAATACAGTCAAACTTTGTGAATTTTGACTTCAGAGAATTCTAATATGCAGAGTAAAAAGGACCGGAGGGAGTACTAGTACTCCCTCCGATTCTTTTTACTCTGCGCATAAGAGCAGACCCGGATACCAAGGCAGGGGCTCGCTGCATGCTTTCTAGACGAAAATACCCCTGGCGCATGGATGGGAGGAGTTAGCAGCTATAAATGCCCCATGCAGCCCATTGGCTGTCCGCCCGCATTCTCCTCTCTCTGCATGCTGCATGGATGTCTCCCTCTCTCTCACATGACTGCATGTGGTGGCGCTGGCCTATGAGAAGCTTGCGTGGAGATAGCAATATTCTCTCCAGAAGAGATTTTTTTGAAAGAAAGGGATTATGGAACGTTATGGGATTGCATTATACTGTAAATAATAGCACTAGTAAGAAATTTTTGGCACTAGGTAGTAGTTTTTCACGTGGATTAAGAAATTTTGGGTATGTTTTTGCCATTTTTTGTACACGCCAACTAGTGTCAAAAAACGTCTTACATTATGTGACGGAGGAGTACGTACTCATAATGTAGCAGTACTAGTACAACTTTTCTCAACTAGTAGTGCGATGTACTGTACTTCTAGTCTAGTCTAGTATAGTGCACCAGTTTTGAACTCTTGAATCTCAGGGCCAAGGAGCTACAGTTGGAAGTGGAGGGTACTACTGTTCTCTAAAACCATCACTGTACTATCAATGCAGGGGAAGTACACCTGCGTAGTGTCCTAGTGGGTACTCTCGGTGCTCTATTCAGCCGCTCCTCTCACGTAGCTGGCCTACTCAGCCGCTCCTCTCACGCACACACTAGCAGCCTGTTTATCAGCGACGGTTACTGCGGGGGCAAAACATTTGAGTTATTTGATACAGCGAGACTAGGCTTTTTGCTTCCATTTGTGGAGGTGTAATGGATCTTGTCGAACTTTGTTAGTAGTTCCTTCTTTATGAATGAGATGAAGCAACGCCACAAGCTACAGAGTAGTAGTAGAGCACTTTACGTACAGAGCCATATTGCGCAGTTCCCAATGCCCCGCCAGGCTTTTCCGGCTCCTCGGGCTTAATTGGGAGGCGCTAGTTTAAATATGCTACTAGCTGGAAGCTGCAAGCGAGGTGCGGCTAGGGTGAGCACGCGAGCCACGGGATGCTGGGAAGGAAAACCCGTTCACGTGGCTAGGCTGTCCAGTGCACCCAGATTGTGGGGCCGCACGTCCGTTTGACTTCAAAACTCAAACTACCCATGTAAAATATTGGCTCGCAGCGAAGTGTAGTAGTACTATTTTTTAGAAAAACGCCGCCATGCATTCGGCCAGGATCAAACCCATAAAACGAGGTATACACTCCCGCGACCACTAGTAGTACTCGTTGGAGTACAACGCAACCTAGAATCGCCTTTTGTCGCTAGTAGTACGTACATTGTTCCTTACAAGAAACCCCTAAGAGCATGGTTAATAGTATAGCCAGCGGCTATAAGCTAGTGCCATGTCATCTACAGCCCATCTTATAGCCAACATATAGTAGTAGTTTATTTCTTATAGCCCGCTGACTCAGCTCTATTGTACTTGCTCTAATAATGCAAGAAACCACTAAAATGCCAAGAAACTACTACCACTTGCATACATGGCAGACTTAAGATAAGACTACCTTATCAACCATTGTACATGCTCTTACCAACTAAAATCCTCGAGTGACCTCCTACCTCCGGCCCGTCCACCTAGTCATCCCCGGCCATGGGACGCAGCTACCGCCGCCGGCAGAAGGCGAGGTCAAAACCGCCGGCGGTGTGGAGCCCATGTTGTAGAAGCCCGAATGCCAGCTCCGTCCGGCGCTCGCGACCACTAGCTAGCCAAGATAGCTCTGTCCAGCTGCTTGTCTGCAAGGTTTGCAAGCTAGATTGGCAAGGCAGTGCGGCGGCTTGCTCGCGCGCGCCGCGCTAATGCCAGCCATCTGGCTCAAGCGAAGGCCAGCGTGGCGGCTTGCTCACTCGTGAGTCACGCTCGGGCCAGCCTGCCAACCCGTGTGGAGGCCAGCGCGGCGTCCGGCCCGTCCGGCGGAGCGGCGGCCAACTCTCTCATCACCGGCGCCACCGACGAACACGCATCAGTACTGTTTGAAGTAATGTTCAGGAAAAATAATGATTTGAGGGGGAATAATAGGATAGAAGGTCAGATGTGGGCCCCTCATGTCAACGGTCAAACAAAATGTGTTGGTTTAAGCTGCCTCGTCGGCACGGACATGTGGGCCAACCCTGTCATAAATGGGTTTAAACGAACCTAATCGGTAGGAGTACTAGGTAGTTTTGGCATGGATTAAGAAATTTTGGGTATGTTTTTGCTATTTTTTGTACAATAGATTCCTCCTAGGGCTGGTTGAAAGTGGTAGTTTTTTGTTAAATACTCTACATATTGTAAGTAGGAGTGAAAGTTAAGCTTTGGAAGCCAATAAGCAAGGCTAGTTACATAGTGCATTTGTGTACATGATTGAAAGTAAATATCAACCATGAGTGACTAATAATGGAAAACTCGAAACTATGGAATACTAGGAAAAGAAATGCATGGTTGGAAATACTAGCAATGTTCATGTCCGTTGCAACGAATCATAATTAGAATAATACTTATTCACAAACTTGGTACAAAACACTCTAATTTTGATATACATATGTCACTAGAGATATATTATGTTTCAATTAGAATATATTCCTTGGGCTGTTTTGGTGAGGTCAGGGAGGGATGTGGTTGGTTTTAAGATACTAATCATGGGCTTTTCTTCAAATCGGTAGACAAGTGGGATGTTGGTGAGAAAAGGCAACAACTTACCTCACAATCGTTAGATGTAGATCTAATGGTCAGAAACGACGGATGGCAGACACACCAGCATCACCAACTTAGTCTTGTGTAGGCGTACTAGCAAGATCCATGCATTGCACGGAACATCAAGATGCATTTTTTTTTATAAAACACTTGTTGTGATTGACCCTTGCGGGAGTAATCCCATGTGTAAAAACTAATGATATCTCGAGAAATATGAGATAAGGTGAAGAGGAGTGGGGTGTGGTGGTGGTTGGTGGTCGAGCTGAGCGGAGGCATGGGGATTGAAGACGCCGGCAGCGGCCACCAGGCCAGTTTGTTCCAGAGGCTTCCTTTCTTAATTGCTCAACAATGAGGTTTGTTGGAGATAAGGATGAACGAGGGAAGGCCTTGTCTGCAAATGTGGAGAGGGGTGCGGGTATCTTTTAGTTTAATTTCCATCCGTCAGATATAGATCAGACGGTCTATATTGCAAGATGGCACATGTACCATCATCTACAACTCGGTTTTTTATAAGAGAAGAAATATAAGTATGGAGATACAAACGTATTATCGATACTTTCTTCCGTAAACTAGCATCTACATTCTATTCAACGCCTCGGCATGTGGGGCCTTAGCACAATGACTTCTCGAGTGTGTAAAACGAAGATTTTCCCGTCGCCGACAAGGAGGGGGTGACGGCGGCGTGCTTTTTGGCTTGCTCTAGTCCTAGTAGTCATACTAGGTGGTCTAAGCACGTGTAGATTTATTCTTTTTCACGTCTCGTGTTCGCCGTATTTCCACGACTGTTCATGGATAGACGGTAAGTTATTCACGGGGAAACCCTTGTTGAGCGTGTTTGCGAGAGAGAGAGAGAGAGAGAGAGAGAGAGAGAGAGTGCGTGTGTGATATGTTAGAGACTAAGGCAATGATAACAGATTCTTTGTGTCTATGTGTGTGGAGGATAGAGACATGTACATGGGGCTTTGTGTTGTGTAACGTGGAGACACATATACATAATTAGAGAGTGAGTGTGTGAGATACACATGCGGACATGAGGAGAGATGAGGATCCAGGTAAATGGGTGTTTGTGCGTGTCTGTGTGTGTTTGTGCACGCGTTTGTGTGTGAGAGGGAGAGAGTGTATGTGGAGTAGAGAGACCAATGATGATGTAAACCTAGTATAAGGGAAGGGGGAATGGTGTGACATGTGTTGTAGAGAGATAGCACGAGTGCGGGCGGGGGGAGCAGACTATTTGGAAGAGACATCGAGTGTGTGTGGGGGAGAGGGGCGTGAGAGCGAGAGAAAGAGAGAGCTAGCGACAGAGAGAGAGAGAGAGAGAGGAAGAGAGGGGGCAAGAGGGGTCGTTTGTGTCCATAAATAGCGTATAGATAGGGAGACAATGTTGATGTTGTACGAAATTGGCCTATGAGCGGAGACGCAAGGGAAGCGAGTCATCGTGTGTGTGATAGGGACTTCATGAGAGAGCTAGAATAGATGGTGTAGAGAACAATGTGCGAAATCGAGAACAATTATACATTTGGGAGCTATGCCAAGAGTCACGACATATATGTATACAGGGAAGGAGCTGGGGCGGGTCCGCATGTGGGAGAGATAGAAAGAGGAGAGTGGTGCACAAGGAGACAAAGTGTGCTTGTTTGCAGTGGGGGTGGTGTGTGAGGTGAGTGCGCGAGAACCACATAACTAGGGAGATAGACGTTTGGGGGCGACATTTTGTGTGTATGGGGAATATACACTCTACATAGTGCGTGTGCTTGGGTAAGAGAGATAGCGGGAGACCTAGAGAGTGAGGGAAGAGATGTGTGCATGCCCGAGAGACAATGTGATAGAGACCTATGTTGGGGTCCGGACTTTACAAGAGAGAGGGGTGTTAATGTGCTCGTGTGTTGGTGTTTGGGGGAGAGAACGACTTCTCTCTGTGTGTGTGTGTGTGTGTGGCGGTGGGGGGGGGGTTGACTTCAGATAAAGAGTGAGGTGTCTATATTTGAGGGACTTTAGCGTAATTGAGATATTGTGCACTCATGGTTGATCAATTTATTTCACAGTTTGTACTATGAGATAACGATACTTTTGAACACGCGTGATATACCTTGATGTACCAGAATTACAAACCTAAGATTGGAATTTTGGAATTCGACTCCATCATTAGCTTTTGTAATTCATTTAAACGGAGGTACATTTTTTAAGCCGGGATTTCGTGATTTCAAATTCATATATCAAACCTAGAGATATACACATACGGGGATGTTCAAACTTTATAATCATCCACTTTATTCATACACATACACATTTTTGCTTTTGTCATCATATTTAGGATAAACACATTTGGAATTTCATTTGAATTGGACCATATGATGGTATTTGCTTGTAGTAGCTCAATGATCCATATTTGAATTGAATGGACAATCTAAGTTTCGAGTTGGAGACATTGATTTTCAAAACTTGCACATTTTTTTGCGTGCAAAACAAACAAATTGTCGGCCATGATATCATAGTCGGCCGTACGAGAGCAGAATACTTATAATTTTAGGCGCCAAAAGCTTTCAAAATTCCCGCTCACATCGAAATATCACGCGCCCGAAAGTTTAGCCCTGCGATATCCCTATTTTACCCCTGCCACATGAACGGAAAAGGGCTGCTTTGGTAACTCCATTGTTTTCCCCTCTTTGCCCCCAACATTCTTCCCGAGAGCCCCTCACCTTCCCCTCCCCGACCCCCCCCCAACCACGGCAAGCCGCCGAATCTAGTCCTCCGCCGCAGCGGTGGACCTCACACCCCGTTGGATCTACCTTCCGCACCTTGGAACCCCCAACTGCCAACTCACCACTTCACCGGAGCCGCTTCAACGACTGGCTTGTCCACCGCTCCAGATCTCCTTGACCGCCATCATGGTCCACCGCACCGGATCTGCTTAACCGGCGCCCTCGTCCACCATAGCATAGGCCCTTCACTGACACCCTCGTACGCCCCTTTGCCGGCCCTTCATACAAGCCCTCGTCCGCCGCAACAGATCCGCCTCACCGAAAGCACTGTACAATGCGCCCGCCGAAGCCTTCGTCCACTGCACTGGACCCGCTCCACGGACGCCATATTCAACTCCACCGGCCCTGCTTTACTGACGCCGCAGCCTCATCAGGTTATTTAGATTTGTACTCCTTCGGTTTTTCTCTTTATCGTGCAACTGTTCACTTACCATAGATGATCTTTCTTGTATTTCGACAGGCGCCGCAACCGTAGCACCGGAGCCGCTTCAGCGACGGTGACAGTCGGCCCAAACTCAACCGCAACACAAGCACCATCGAAGATCCTTAGCTATCAAGTATGACAATGATACCCATACGCCACCGAGAATCAGGTACTATTATCCAACGGCCGGCGCCTACGTTCACTTTCCTAGCTTAAGCACCGCACCTTTGAATTTCTTCAGGGCATCATTCAGTTTTTCATGAGACACATTATTCAGCTTGCACCTGTAGGGCCATACTTCTGGCAGTGAACATGTTATATGTGCTAAATTACATACCAGTGCACATATAGTTAATATGCTTTAGTTTTGTTCTGATGCCACCTGTTGGTTCCATCAGACTGCTTAATGTTCTCTATGCTTAATTACACATCAGCAAACTAGCATGTGGTTCCACTGCTTTTTCTTCGTTTTACCCTACATTTTCTGATGCTAGCTATTACATCACTGCTCCGAGCCTTTGTTCATTACTTGTTTGTGTGTTCTTGATCTTCCCAAGTTGCATGACTAATTTGATGCTTCTATTAATTACGGAGCTGCCAACCCCATCAAGCAAAATATTTGTTCTTTTGGGGCTGGCACCTCGAACAAGCATAAAATTAGAGGGAAGCAGATATACTCCCTCCGATTCTATTTACTCTGCGCATAACTCTTGACCCGCATACCAAGGAGGGCACTGGTTTAATTTTTCTGGACTAATTTGCCAATTAATTAGGGCAGAGGCGGATGGGGCAGGGCATAAAAGGAAACCAGCGCTAGGAATCGGCAAAGCACAGACTAATACGAGTAAACTGAGAAAAAGTTATACGCAAAGTAAAAAGAATCGGAGGGAGTATTGTCGTGTATGCACACACCCTTCTTTCATTAGTTTACATGAACCATTGATGATCAATTCGGACCAGTGCATGTTATTAAAATTAAATTTACCTAAATAGATGGTGCAGAATAAACTACAACAACTAGATTTGCAACCACGGGATGCTGACGATATCTTCAAAGAACATTGCAACAGCAGCTAGGCTTCACAGCAACATATGGTAAGCCAGTGTGTTTTAGTACATGTGAAATGTAATGCGAGTGGGCTGCTTTCTTGGCTTGTGCCCTCAACGGTAATCCTACCGAATTACAAATAGTTCAGTTGTCTGCTTTGCTGTATTGCTTGATTCAAATGCTTATTTGTTGTTACTCTATACCTGAGTTGGCCAATATGTCAGCAGTGCGTGCTTTACTATCATAAAGAAATGCATGCCTATTTCATTTGAGTCCTTAACTTTTCCTCTCAACTTCATCTCAAGACTGTCTTCGTAGTTTATATGAGGCCACACTGTTGAGTGCTTTCTCAAATTATTTCAACTGCTTAGATGCCTTGGCAACTTAAATATAGCGGTTGTACACTCCCTTTCAACTAGGGATGTCAACTGGGTCCGGTTTAATCCCGATTAAAGTCCACTAGTGGTATGATAGTTCAAAAGAGTTTTTGTTTTTTTGAGGAAAATGAATTAGGGAGGTAGCAAAAACTAACTAGATGGGACTGGCGGATTTCGTTTATTTGCCACTTACATCCGTAGTTTCATCTTACCATTTTAATTTCTTTTCGGCTGATGCTGCTTCGAACCATTTAAATATAGTTTGCCATGCTCGGCAATAATTCGTCCGTCGTTTACCATGTAAGCTTACTGCCTGGATCATACGATAACTATCTCTTACTGATGTCCAGCGGATACCTTTCAGGATGCCGTTCACACTAGGACACAATGTACAACCCCAGAATCTATT
Source organism: Triticum urartu (assembly GCF_056163025.1). Taxonomy (NCBI): domain Eukaryota; kingdom Viridiplantae; phylum Streptophyta; class Magnoliopsida; order Poales; family Poaceae; genus Triticum; species Triticum urartu. Next base: position 308,919,519 of record NC_141879.1, on the reverse strand, counting down.
TGTGGAAGCAGTGCACCATCCATGTTACCAGATGGTAGCAGTTCAGAGGCAACACCGCCGGAGAGCAGTCTGAGCACAGATATTATAGTGCTTGAGGCTCTACTAGAGGCAGAAAGAGATGGTGTGGCTACCATGAATGAGGTAATATTTATCTTGAGGCTAGAAATTACAGAATTAGTGGCACGCATTACGCAAGCAACCCAAGAATTGGAGGAAGTAAGAATGTTGCATTTGAAGACGGAGGAGGTCCTGCTGTTTCTGCTATTTGAAGCCCAAGATAATCTCGGTTCTTCTTTAGATACCAGTTGAAATTTTCATTAGATTATTGTACTTGCATGTTGTGTCATGTCTCTGAATGGATTATGTTGCAAGACCCCCTATGTTGTCCATGTGTTGTAATGATCCGATTTTTTAGGCGAAGTAATCCTCAGAACTTGTATGATTGACATAAGGTGAACTATTTGTCGTGTGAGCATATTGTATTGGATGAAATAACTGTTTGACTCAGAGTGTATCCAACCTACTAAATTCGAAGATCACGACATTTCTAAATCATAATCATATATAAAGGTGGAATAAATCTTTGTTGTGGTTTTGAAGAAATAAATAACAAAACGTATAATTATCTGTGGGTATTCGTAATCGAATACAAATTGGATTCGAATTTAGTTTGCCAGGTCCCAGGGCAAACATGAATGCTAATTCTCCCAAGTTTTGGACGAAGCGGCTAAACACCCACTATAATTTGTGGGCTGCTCGAAGCAAGTGTTTGCGAGATGGAAATTACTGTCTACCCCTGACACTTGACATCCTTATCTACAGGATTTACACTGCTGTCGATAGGGGTAGACTAGTAACTTCAATCAGACGTGACACGACGGCCTCTGAGCCCATTCAGACACGGTGGGTGCCAAATGTGGGCGGCAAAACACATTTGATTCAAGCTCGTCCGAAAGACATGTGTCTCTTCCTCCATTTCCCCATTCATACACGGTGGGCGGCAAAACAAACTCTCCTCGTCCGAAATCGATGTAGGCTTATATTTTAAATAGGGGCAGATGTGTAACTTCCATCAGACGTGACACAACCGCCCTACCTGTCAGCCCCGTTCATACACCATGGGCGCCAACCGTGGGTGGCAAAACACCCTCTCCTCGCCCGAAATTGATGTAGGCTAATATTTTAAATAGGGGCAGATGTGTAACTTCCTTCAGACGTGACACAACCGCCCTACCTGTCAGCCCCGTTCATACAGCATGGGCGCCAACCGTGGGCAGCAAAACACCCTCTCCTCGCCCAAAATAGTTACCGGCAAATATTTGGGAGATGCGAGATTACCATCCTATCCCCAACCAATGCGATGTCCGAAATTTTAAACGGGGGATAAGTTCGTAACTTTCCCCCATTTCAGAGAAGCGTGTCCCAAAGTTTGAGATCCCCCCTCCCCTCCATTTCCCCATTCATACACCGTCGGCGGCACGACAACCTCCGCACTGCGGCCAGCCTCCTCCGTCCGCCACCCCATCCTCCACCTTGCTGGAGCCGCTACCCCTACCCCGTCGTCCACTTCAAGAGATGGACGTCTCTCATCCACAGCGCTGGACCAGCATCCTTTCATCGCCTCCTCTCGCTTCATCGGCGCCGTCGTCCACCTTGCCGTTGCCGCTCCTATGACCGCCTCGTCCACGGCAACAGGATATATCCCCCGACCCGGCCGTCTGCCGTCTAAAGTCTTCTTCCCCGCCGCCGACAGCCATCGCACCCGCAGCACCCTCAACGTATGAGCATAGGCCTACACGGCGTCGCAAGAGAGGTGGTACTCTTCCATATGTGCTTAAGTTATTGATCTCACCCGGAAAATAGATCGTAATTTGTTTACTGTACTTTTCTTGTCCGTACCAAATCGTAGTGGCTAGTTGAAAGCAAACATTGGTTGCGAAGTAGCTTTGTCCGGTTTGCACCTTTAGATCTGCCATGGCACGAGCACTATACTCGTAAAGCTTATGGTTTCCCCCCTTTATATTCACTACCATCATCGTAGGTGCTTCGTGTCGTGCTAGCACTGCTCCTCAAGACCTCAACCCAAAGCTTACGTGTTGAAATACGAATCTGATATGATGCTCATATCACTAAAACAGAGAACGTTTAATTGGTCACATAATGTTCCTATATTCGTTTCGAAAAGCATGTGCGCCACCCACTGGTCCAGCTAGTTCCACTTTCCTAATTTTTCTCTTGATGCTTAGGGTTTTCCCCTTTTATCTACTCTACTATGATATGCGTAGGTGCTTTCTGTCGTACTAGCATTACTCCACCCTTCAAGCTAAACAACACAACAATCAGAATTCGAAAGCTTAGTTGTTCAAATATGATTGTGATATGATACTGAGTTTAATTGGTTAGCTAAAGGTCCCACTTGAATTTCCAAATGCATGTCGCGACATATAGAGAGATAGCATAATTGCATTTCTTTGTCACTTGCTGACCGTACTTTCTTGTCCATACCAAATCTTAGTTGTTATTTCAAAGCAAACATCAGTTGCTAACTACCCTTTGCGCGGTTTGCATCTTCAAATCTACCATCCCACTGCCACGGTCAACACTGTACTCATCATGCTTATGTTTCCCCCATTTTATGATGACCACAATCAGCCTACGTGGTTCGTGTCGTAATAGCACTGCTCCACCATCGAGCTAAACAAGCTTAGTTGTACAAATTCATATATGATATTATTGTTGATATTAGTAAAACTGAGAGATGTTTAATTGGTTAGCTAAATGTTCCTACTTTAGTTTCGAAATGCATGTGAGCCACATATGGAGAGACCGGAAAGAATAGTATTTCTCTGTGCGCTCCGGTTCATCATGGGTGGCCAACCGACATTGTATCAAAAGACTTGTAATATCTTCAATCTGCTTGCTCTTATGCTCTTCTTTAAGATGATACTCTTCTCTTGCGGTTGACTGGTCAGGTCGAGTTGTTCTCCCTTAGTATATTTTGAATCTGTCAGGTCAGGTCGACTTGTTCTTCTTTACTATATGTTGAAGCTATCTTCTGCGAAGTGTTGTCACTTCTGGAGCTCTCATATTTTGAGTAGTAGGCCACATTATATTAATGCACACAACAAATTATAGCATGCATGGCATCTTTTAAAAGAATTGCAGAGATAGCACAAATGGGTTTCAGGGAGGCAGTATTGGATTAGAATCACTTCTGCATTACAAAGAAAATCTCACTTGTTTTTATGTTTTCATGCATGTCAGATATTGAACATTATCCAAATGAATATGAGAATGGGCGCACGGGAGGAATATTGCAGAATGATCCACTGCCTAACAAACTTGGCATGGTGGAGGATGGCCTATCTTATTCACCCATCAAGGTGCTTGCTCTAACTTTGCAAAGTTGTATTGGTCGCACATATTTAGCTTCTGACCTCTTGCATTACTTCTACTTTGTTACACCATCTGCTTAGTTTAAGCATCATATATGAGTATATGCCATACCTATCCATTTTCTGTACCTATTCCATGTGTCGTCACACTATGTTTTTCTAGTCAAATGTTGTTCTTTCGTAATAGGTGTCCAAAAGGAAGAGGGTGAGTGCAGGTCGTCAAGGAGTACAAACTAGGTATTTGGAAAAGGTAGTGATACCTGTTAAATCAGATAGATCAGCAGCCATAGAAAACATAGGCCCAACTATACCACACTTTACCCCTACTCTAGTGGCCAAACCCCTATTAGAACTGCTGGGAGCCCAGCGTCAGGTATTGTCTATGATATCAATTCAAAATTTGAACTCCTAAATTTCTGCTTGTGCCTTACCTTCTGTCTTGTATGAAAACTAATTTCAGAAGAATCTCCTTGCTCAAAGGATCATACGATCTCAAAACAATAATGGGCTCTGCATTTCTCTTGTCAGTACCTCTCTCCCTTTTGCCTTGTAACGTTGTACTTAATTAATTGCTATTTGATTATGCATCATCAGTCTGCACCTGAGCTTCATTATCCTCTATTTCTTCCAATATTATTTGATCCATATTTACTCTTTGCAAAATGTAGAATAATGGCAACACTTATAAAGAATTTTCATTGGGGAATTTATTGAATTATCCTTCCATCAACATGGAGAAGGGCTTTGTCCAGCCCGTGTTAACATGTAATGTAAGTTCATCCTTCTCAAGCCTTCAAACTTTGTTCTAGTATAGATTTGGATAGGCATAATTTCCTCCACTGTTGTTTGCTTTGCTGTTTACATCTGATTGGATGTTTGCAACAACTACCAGTTTCAAATTGTAGTTGTAAAAACATGTTCCTTATGCAGAACAGATCCATTTATTTGCTTATATAATTGTGAAACCTGTTACGTATCTCCTTGTTTCTCTTTCAGACTCGTACCTCTTACGCCAGGCAGAACTTTAGGGAAGATAGTGAGCCAAACCATCTTGAGGACAGCGAGATGACCCCAAGGTCCTGTCTTGATGAAGACAGTGAGTTGAAGCTACTCACCAGCAGGTGTGAGACAACCTCTGTGCAGTCGCTACCTCAATCAGTTCGACTTCTTCAGTCTCAACTTAAAGCGGAAAGGCTTGCTTCAGCTCAGCTCCGACTTGAAGTCAAAGATGCAATGAAGATGTCAGAGGATTGCCGTGCGCACCATCATTCCTTAAATCTAGTGTTGATGCATCTATCGTTGACACAACTAAGGTCTACTCAGCTTCTTCAGCTATTTGGGGGGGCCCGACCTGGCCAGGCCTAGTGCCTTCTGAAGTGCTCTCAGTTTTGTATATTCTTTTGTCGGCGCGTTTATTTGCACTCGTGGCGAACTTTGATGCCCAGTGGATGTAATATGTGTGATAGCCGTGAAAGCCTAGCATAAGTTGCTTGCTTATTTATTTCCTTGTTGTCTTGTTTATTTGTTTGCTTCTAGTCATTGCAGTTCTTTTTCCACGGTTTGCTAGTGGCTGCAATAACCTATTTTTTAAAACTAGGCCACAATAACCATGGGCTAATATTTATTGTAGTGACACTGGGCCTCCTACGGGCCGTAGAAACAGTGGGCCTTCTACGGGCCGTAGAAACAGTGGGCCTTCTATGGGTCGTAGAAACAATGGGCCTTCTACGGGCCATATCATCAATGGGCCTTATACGAGCAGTATGATCGATGGCCAAACATGGGCCAATAACAGGCCGCATTATGGTCGTAAACGTGCTAGAGTTGGAATCGTCCGTTCGTGGGCCAACCATAACGGGCCATCGTTAATAGGCCGTATTTGATGACGCTATGAAAATGACCCAACGTATTAACGGACCACAAACAAGCCGACTGTAACCACGAGCTGAATTTGTCCCACAAGCAGAAAATGACAGTAACGGGCCGTAAGTAAATGAATGTTGGAAATGAGCCCAAGAATAAATGGGCTCTGAGAAGGCCGAAAGATAACATGGGCTGGAAACGGCCCAACGGAATAACGGGCCGTTAATGGGTATAAAGTGATACCCTGTTCATTACGGGCCAGTTTCACCACGGGCCGTTAATGGGTGTAAAGTGATACACTATTCTTTACGGGCTAGTTTCACCACGGGCCGTTAATAGGCCAAGAGTTACATAGGGCCTCATATGGGCCGAAAGACGTCATGGGCCATACATCGGCCAGAAGTGAAAACGGGCTGGAATCATATTGGGTGGCCCAGATGACGCTACTGGGCCTAATTCGAATAGGGCGTAATGGGCCTTGGCTTAGCAGGCTGTAAATGGGCTATATGCGAACAAGCCGTTAACAGGCTTTACATGGGCCGGCCCGCCACCTTTTAACCAAGTCAAACGGGCCTGCCTTTTCACAGGAATGGGCCTCTGTTGGGTCGTGCCACGTGTCGACGTATCATTGGCGCCTATCTGACCCACTGACGAGCTGACACGTGTTTCATCCAGCCAATAAGAATTTTACACGTGGAAATTTCCCATTGGTCGAGGCAGTTAACGGGTTATCGGATCCAAAACCCGACCCGATAGCTTAACGGCGTTCCATTACGGCGGATGCCACATGTCGGTCACCCTTGACGAAAGCACTTCTGTGACACGTGATTTATCTTCATGGAAGTGGACACTTCCGTGATGATAATTTTGGTAATGTCATGGAACACTTCTACGACAACACAGGTATGACTATCTTGATTCTGTCATAAATTTGTCATGGATGTACATGCATGACAAAAAAGCGACCTACTGTGATAAACACGTATCATCAAGGAAGTGTATTTTTTGTAGTGATAGCCCCTCCGATGAAGTGTGAGTAGTTTACCTCGGACCTACGGGTCCATAGTTATTACCTAGATGGCTTCTTCTCTCTTTTTGGACCTCAATACAATGTTCTCCCCCTCTCTTGTGGAGAACTATTCTATGTAATCTTCTTTTTGCGGTGTGTTTTTTGAGACCGATGAATTATGGGTTTATGATCAAGTCTATCTATGAATAATATTTGAATCTTCTCTGAATTCTTTTATGTATGATTGGTTATCTTTGCAAGTCTCTTCGAATTATCAGTTTGGTTTGGCCTACTAGATTGATCTTTCTTGCAATGGGAGAAGTGCTTAGCTTTGGGTTCAATCTTGCGGTGTCCTTTCCCAGTGACAGTAGGGGCAGCAAGGCACGTATTGTATTGTTTCCATCGAGGATAACAAGATGGGGTTTTCATCATATTGCATGAGTCTATCCCTCTACATCATGTCATCTTGCTTAAGGCGTTACTCTGTTTTTAACTTAATACTCTAGATGCATGCAGGATAGCGGTCGATGAGTGGAGTAATAGTAGTAGATGCAGGCAGGTGTCGGTCTACTTGTTTCGGACGTGATGCCTATATACATGATCATACCTAGATATTCTCATAACTATGCTCAATTCTGTCAATTGCTCAACAGTAATTTGTTCACCCACCGTAGAATACTTATGCTCTCGAGAGAAGCCACTAGTGAAACCTATGGCCCCGAGTTTATCTTTATCATATTAATCTCCTACTACTTAGTTATTTCCTTTGCTTTTTTACTTTTCCTTTATTTTACTTTGCATCTTTATCACAAAAATACCAAAAATATTATCTTATCATATCTATCAGATCTCACTCTCGTAAGTGGCCGTGTAGGGAATGACAACCCCTATTCACGTTGGTTGCGAGGATTTATTTGTTTTGTGCAGGTATGAGGGACTCGCGCGTAGCCTCCTACTGGATTGATACCTTGGTTCTCAAAAACTGAGGGAAATACTTACGCTACTTTGCTGCATCATCCCTTCCTCTTCGGGGAAAACCAACGCAGTGCTCAAGAGGTAACAAGAAAGATTTCTGGCGCCGTTGTCGGGGAGGTCTACGCAAAAGTCAACATACCAAGTACCCATCACATACCCTTATCTCCCACATTACATTATTTGCCATTTGCCTCTCGTTTTCCTCTTCCCCACTTCACCCTTGCCGTTTTATTCGCCCTCTCTCTCTATCCTCCATCTCTTTCTCTATTTGCCTCTTTTTGCCCGCTTGTTTTTTGTTTGCTTGTGTGTTAGTTTGCTTGCTTGTCACGATGGCTCAAGATAATACTAAATTATGTGACTTCACCAATACCAACAACAATGATTTTATTAGCACTCCGATTGCTCCTCTTACCGATGCTGAATCTTGTGAAATTAATACTGCTTTGCTGAATCTTGTCATGAAAGATCCGTTTTCCGGCCTTCCTAGTGAAGATGCCGCTACCCATCTAAATAGCTTCGTTGATTTGTGTGATATGCAAAATAAGAAATATGTGGATAATGATATTGTTAAATTGAAGCTATTTCCTTTTTCACTTAGAGATCGTGCTAAATCTTGGTTTTCATCTTTGCCTAAAAATAGTATTGATTCATGGAATAAGTGCAAAGATGCTTTTATCTCTAAGTATTTTCCTCCCGCTAAGATCATCTCTCTTAGAAACGATATTATGAATTTTAAGCAACTTGATCATGAACATGTTGCACAAGCTTGGGAGAGAATGAAACTAGTGATACGTAATTGCCCTACTCATGGTTTAAATTTGTGGATGATTATACAAAGTTTTTATGACGGATTGAATTTTGCTTCTAGAAATCTTTTAGATTCGGCCACGGGAGGCACTTTTATGGAAATCACTTTAGGAGAAGCTACTAAACTCCTAGATAATCTTATGGTTAATTATTCTCAATGGCATACTGAAAGATCTACTAATAAAAAGGTGCATGCGATAGAAGAAATTAATGTTTTGAGTGGAAAGATGGATGAACTTATGAAATTATTTGCTAATAAGAGTGTTTCTTCTGATCCTAATGATATGCCCTTGTCTACTTTGATTGAGAATAATAATGAATCTATGGATGTGAATTTTGTTGGTAGGAACAATTTTGGTAACAACGCGTATAGAGGAAATTTTAATCCTAGGCCTTATCCTAGTAATCCCTCTAATAATTATGGTAATTCCTACAACAATTCCTATGGAAACTATAAGAAGATGCCCTCTGATTTTGAATCTAATATTAAAGAATTTATTACTTCGCAAAAGAATTTTAATGCCTTGATTGAAGAAAATTTGCTTAAGATTGATGAGTTGGCTAGGAACGTTGATAGAATTTCTCTTGATGTCAATTCTTTGAAACTTAGATCTATTCCACCTAAGCATGATATCAATGAGTCTCTCAAAGCCATGAGAATTTCCATTGATGATTGCAAAGAAAGAACCGCTAGGATGCGTGCTAAAAAAGATGCCTGTATAAGAGCGTGTTCTTCTAGTTCCTATGAAAATAATGGTGAAGGTCTAAAAGTTATTGATGTGTCCCCTATTAAATCTTTATTTTGCAATATGAACCTTGATAATGATGGGACTGAATATGATCCACCTTTACCTAGAACGCGTTCCAAGAATTCGGAATTTTTTGATCTTGATGCTAAAATTGATAAAAGTGGGATTGAAGAAATTAAAACCCTAGATGTTGCTAAACCCGCTATTATGGATTTCAAGGAATTTAACTATTAAAATTGCTCTTTGATTGATTGTATTTCCTTGTTACAATCCGTGCTAAATTCTCCTCATTCTTATAGTCAAAATAAAGCGTTTACTAAACATAGCGTTGATGCCTTGATGCAATCTTATGAAGAAAAACTTGAATTGGAAGTTTCTATCCCTAGAAAGCTTTATGATGAGTGGGAACCAACTATTAAAATTAAAATTAAAGATCATGAATGCTATGCTTTATGTGATTTGGGTGCTAGTATTTCCACGATTCCAAAGACTTTGTGTGATTTGTTAGGTTTTCGTGATTTTGATGATTGCTCTTTAAACTTGCACCTTGCGGATTCCACTATTAAGAAACCTATGGGAAGAATTAATGATGTTCTTATTGTTGCAAATAGGAATTATGTGCCTGTAGATTTTATTGTTCTTGACATAGATTGCAATCCTTCATGTCCTATTACTCTTGGTAGACCTTTCCTTAGAACGATTGGTGCAATTATTGATATGAATGAAGGAAATATTAGATTCCAATTTCCATTAAGGAAAGGCATGGAACACTTTCCTAGAAAGAAAATTAAATTACCTTATGACTATATTATGAGAGCCACTTATGGATTTCCTACCAAAGATGGCAATACCTAGATCTATCCTTGCTTGTTATGCCTAGCTAGGGGCGTTAAACGATAGCGCTTGTTGGGAGGCAACCCAATTTTATTTTTATTCCTTGATTTTTTTCTCCTGTTTAGTAATAAATAATTTATCTAGCATCTTTTTTGGTTGTGTTTTTTGTGTTTAATTAGTGTTTGTGCCAAGTAGAACCGTTGGGAAGACTTGGGGAAAGTCTTGTTACACTTGCTGTAAAAAACAGAAACTTTAGCGCTCACGAGAACTACTGCCAGTTTTATTTGGAAAGTGATATTTAGTTAATTCTTTTTGAATATGATTAATAAATAAATTACTCACGTCCAGCAATTTATTTTAGAATTGTTTGGGTTCCAGATCTTTCGCTAGCTACAGATTACTACAGACTGTTATGTTTTTGACAGATTCTGTTTTTCGTGTGTTGTTTGCTTATTTTGATGAATCTATGGCTAGTAAAATAGTTTATAAACCATATATAAGTTGGAATACAGTAGGTATAACACCAATATAAATAAAGAATGAGTTCATTACAGTACCTTGAAGTGGTCTTTTGTTTTCTTTCGCTAACAGAGCTCACGAGATTTTCTACTTTAAGTTTTGTGTTGTGAAGTTTTCAAGTTTTGGGTAAAGATTTGATGGATTATGGAACACGGAGTGGCAAGAGCCTAAGCTTGGGGATTCCCATGGCACCCCCAAGATAATCTAAGGACACCTAAAATCCAAAGCTTGGGGATGCCCCGGAAGGCATCCCCTCTTTCGTCTACTTCTATCGGTAACTTTACTTGGAGCTATATTTTTATTCGCCACGTGATATGTGTTTTGCTTGGAGCGTCTTGTTTGATTTGAGTATTTACTTTTTAGTTTACCACAATCATCCTTGCTGTACACACCTTTTGAGAGAGCCATACATGATTTGGAATTTGTTAGAATACTCTATGTGCTTTGCTTATATCTTTTGAGTTATGTAATTTTGCTCTAGTACTTCACTTATATCTTTTAGAGCACGGTGGTGGATTTGTTTTATAGAAACTATTGATCTCTCATGCTTCACTTAGATTATTTTGAGAGTCTTAAATATCATGGTAATTTTCTTAAAATCCTAATATGCTTGGTATACAAGATTAATAATAAACCTTTCTTATGAGTGTGTTGAATACTATGAGAAGTTTGATGCTTGATAATTGTTTTGAGATATGAAGATGGTGATATTAAAGTTGTGCTAGTTGATTAGTTGTGAATTTGAAGAATACTTGTGTTAAAGTTTGTGATTCCCGTAGCATGCACGTATGGTGAACCGTTATGTGATGAAGTCGGAGCATGATTTATTTTTTTGATTGTCTTCCTTATGAGTGGCGGTCGGGGACGAGCGATGGTCTTTTCCTACCAATATATCCCCCTAGGAGCATGCGCGTAATACTTTGCTTTGATAACTTGTAGATTTTTGCAATAAGTATATGAGTTCTTTATGACTAATGTTGAGTCCATGGATTATACGCAATTTTCTCACCCTTCCACCTTTGCTAGCCTCTCTAATACCGCACACCTTTCGCCGGTATCATACACCCACCATATACCTTCCTCAAACAGCCACCATACCTACCTATTATGGCATTTCCATAGCCATTCCGAGATATATTTCCATGCAACTTTCCACCGTTCCGTTTATTATGACACACTCCATCATTGTCATATTGCTTAGCATGACATGTAGTTGACATTGTATTTGTGGCAAAGCCACCATTCATAATTATTTCATACATGTCACTCTTGATTCATTGCATATCCCGGTACACCGCCGGAGGCATTCATATAGAGTCATATTTTGTTCTAAGTATCGAGCTGTAATTGTTGAGTTGTAAGAAAAATAAAAGTGTGATGATCATCATTATTAGAGCATTGTCCCAGTGAGGAAAGGATGCGGAGACTATGATTCCCCCACAAGTCGGGATGAGACTCTGGACAAAAAATAAAAAAATAAAAAAAAGAAGGGAAAAGAGGCCATAAAAAAAGAAGAGGAAAGGCCCAAGTAAAAAAATGAGAGAAAAAGAGAGAAGGGGCAATGCTACTATCCTTTTACCACACTTGTGCTTCAAAGTAGCACCATGATCTTCATAGTAGAGAGTCTCTCATTTCGTCACTTTCATATACTAGTGGGAATTTTTCATTATAGAAATTGGCTTGTATATTCGAATGATGGGCTTCCTCAAAATGCCCTAGGTCTTCATGAGCAAGCAAGTTGGATGCACAACCACTTAGTTTCTTTTGTTGAGCTTTCATATACTTATAGCTCTAGTGCATCCGTTGCATGGCAATCCCTACTCACTCACATTGATATGTATTGATGGGCATCTCCATAGCCCATTGATACACCTAGTTGATGTGAGACTATCTTCTCCCCTTTTTGTCTTCTCCACAACCACCATTCTATTCCACCTATAAGTGCCATGTCCATGGCTCACGCTCATGTATTGTGTGAAGATTGAAAAAGTTAGAGAACACCAAAAGTATGAAACAATTACTTGGCTTGTCATCGGGGTTGTGCATGATTTAAATATTTTGTGTGGTGAAGATGGATCATAGCCAGACTATATGATTTTGTAGGGATAACTTTCTTTGGCCATGCTATTTTGAGAAGACATAATTGCTTTGTTAGTATGCTTGAAGTATTATTACTTTTATGTCAATATTAAAGTTTTTTCTTGAATCTTTCGGATCTGAATATTCATACCACAATTAAGAAGAATTACATTAAAATTATGCCAAGTAGCACTCCACATCAAAAATTCTGTCTTTATCATTTACCTACTCGAGGACGAGCAGGAATTAAGCTTGGGGATGCTTGATACGTCTCCAATGTATCTACAATTTTTGATTGCTCCATGCTATATTATCTACTATTTTGGACATTATTGGGCTTTATTTTCCACTTTTATATTATTTTTGGGACTAACCTATTAACCGGAGGCCTAGCCCAGAATTGCTTTTGGCTGTTTTAGGGTTTCGAAGATAAGGAATATCAAATGGAGTCCAAATGGAATGAAACCTTCGGGAACGTGATTTTCTCAACGAACAAGACCCAGGAGACTTGGACCCTACGTCAAGACACAAAAGAGGAGGCCACGAGGTACGGGGGCGCGCCTACCCCCAGGCGCGCCCTCCACCCTCGTGGGCCCCTTGTTGCTCCACCGACGTACTCCTTCCTCCTATATATACCTATGTACCCCCAAACGATCAGATACGGAGCCAAAAACCTAATTCCATCGTCGCAACTTTCTGTATCCACGAGACCCCATCTCGGGGCCTGTTCCGAAGCTCCGCCGGAGGGGGCATCGATCACGGAGGGCTTCTACATCAACACCATAGTCCCTCCAATGAAGTGTGAGTAGTTTACCTCAGACCTACGGGTCCATAGTTATTAGCTAGATGACTTCTTCTCTCTTTTTGGATCTCAATACAATGTTCTCCCCCTCTCTTGTGGAGAAATATTCGATGTAATCTTCTTTTTGCAGTGTGTTTGTTGAGACAGATGAATTATGGGTTTATGATCAAGTCTATCTATGAATAATATTTGAATCTTCTCTGAATTCTTTTATGGATGATTTGTTATCTTTGCAAGTCTCTTCGAATTATCAGTTTGGTTTGGCCTACTAGATTGATCTTTCTTGCAATGGGAGAAGTTCTTAGCTTTGGGTTCAATCTTGCGGTGTCCTTTCCCAGTGACATTAGGGGCAGCAAGGCATGTGTTGTATTGTTGCCATCGAGGATAACAAGATGGGGTTTTCATCATATTGCATGAGTCTATCCCTCTACATCATGTCATCTTACTTAAGGCGTTACTCTGTTTTTAACTTAATACTATAGATGCATGTTGGATAGCGGTCGATGAGTGGAGTAATAGTAGTAGATGCAGGCAGGAGTCGGTCTACTTGTTTCGGATGTGATGCCTATATACATGATCATACCTAGATATTCTCATAACTATGCTCAATTCTGTCAATTGCTCAACAGTAATTTGTTCACCCACCGTAGAATACTTATGCTCTCGAGAGAAGCCACTAGTGAAACCTATGGCCCCCGGGTCTATCTTTATCATATTAATCTCCTACTACTTAGTTATTTCCTTTGCTTTTTACTTTGCCTTTATTTTACTTTGCATGTTTATCACAAAAATACCAAAAATATTATCTTATCATATCTATCCCGTGTAGGGATTGAAAACCCCTATTCGCGTTGGTTGCGAGGATTTATTTGTTTTGTGCAGGTACGAGGGACTCGCGCGTAGCCTCCTACTGGATTGATACCTTGGTTCTCAAAAACTGAGGGAAATACTTACGCTACTTTGCTGCATCATCCCTTCCTCTTCGGGGAAAACCAACGCACTGCTCAAGAGGTAGCAACTACCTAGTCGATAACATCGGGGAAGGTGGCAAAAGTATCTCTCAAATTGAAAGTTAAGAAAATATTGAGAGCAAAGCAAGGAGGTATCATGGGATGTTTCAGGCAGGCAGGCAATCGTCCGATGCCTGAAATAGGGCGTGAAAGGGGTTCAAAGCAATGGGAATAATTATTGTGTCTGATACCCAAATTGATGATATCTCGGAAGGTGGCACATGAATTACATACGAGGCCACGCGTGAGAAACAACCTTGGGAACAGGGGGTACACGAGAGTCAGGTTTCGATCTTGTGGAACTGTGGGATATGGGCCCACCATGTGGGTTAAAAGTAGGAAGGGCGGTGATGTCTTGCACGATCATGCAAGTAAGGCATGTTAGAGGATAGCCTGTCAGTTATGTCGGCAACAACATCAGTACCAAGGGCGAGGGACGAAGAGAACTATTTTCCTGCTCGTTGAACGAGGCGGACCGATAAGGCAAAGTTCTCGTCCAGCGGTGGTTACTGGAATGTTACCAACAAAAGTAACAGGGTCTTACTAACAGAATGGTACACCGAGGTGTTTACATAAGTAGGAGAATATTACTGCTTAGATCATATAGATCACAGGAAAGGCTAATCCAAACAATGGAAAGGAAAATATGATTATCATATTAAACAGAACAATGGAAAGGAAAATGTGTTCAAACACATATTTCAGGGGTATATCCTTCCCAAGGACAAACAGAGCATGATATCCATGACAGGATATAAAGTAGAAAACCCTTTAAGTATGAGAGAAATTTCATAACATTACCCATACGAAGGTGTTTCGATAATTGATAAGGAAAATTTAGCATTGTGCTTCAAATGTTTTTATTGAAAATGAGAGTACCATAGACATGCTTCGAGATAGCATTGACTTGGTCGTCAAGCAAAGGTCGGACTTTGGATATACAAAGGATCCATTAGGAACAACTTATAGAATAAGTCTTATACCTTCCTCATGGAAGAATGACTAACCTTGCCAAAAAGGAAACTATCACAATCGGTCCTTCGGCCAGGTGTGATAGGCATGACATCACCTTATCGGGTCAAAGACCAATGTTATAACTCTTGGGAATATGTTCCAACCATCATATCTGACCGAGATTCAGATCTGATTGGTGTGAGGATACCTCAGACTCGGGATGCCTGAGAAGAAAAGATGCAACACAAATTGACGGGATGACATTGTAAGATTCTCAGGAAATGAACTATGGAAGTGAGTTCCGAAACAAGAGTTCATCAATAAACAAAGGAGGGGATGAGGAGGTGGCTGATGGACACAGTGACAATTCATCAAGATTTCCATAAACCCAGATTTTCACAATTAAATGAACAAGGAGATAACATTTGATAGATAAAATGATGTAATGAGGTATGCTCGAGGAAAACATACACAGTTAAACATTGGTTGAAAGGTGCACCCGAAATATGGGCTTAGGTAGAATGATCAATGTTAGAATGGTGATTCGACAACCAATGGTCTAAGAATGAAATATCGACCATTCACTTCAAAGAAATAGGGTTGCTAGAAGTTTTGAATTCACACCTCAAACTTCGATAGCCGGTATTCCGATTAGAAACCACACGGGGACCAAGAAATGAACGGAGATGGCGAGAAGTAATACTATAACAAGAATTGTTAAGAGGTGGAGCATTTCTCACAACATCTTTGATATAAAAGATGATAATAATCCAAGGTGGAACATAACATAAGCTGGATAGCAAGGAGCTCCATAACATGATCGATTTTGTGTCAGAGGGAAGGCAATGATGTCATCGATGATAATACAAAACATCGAGGGGCAAGGATGGTATTTCTCATCAAGAATTCAATTGATATCCTGGAAGAAGTCAAAATGTTGATGATGATCACGACAAATTTTGTCGAGATATTTCATGAAGATGTAATTGATCAGCGATGTCATCAAGTCAAAGGAATGATGAAGCAAGCGGTTATTAGAACCACAGTTACGACACAAACTCAGAATCAAGCTTGTTGTTGGTGAAAGGGTATGACAAGGAAGATCGACGTAAGCTTAGCTATCGTCGCAGATTGGTGCTCTGAGAATAAGGACCAGGTAGCATAGTTAAAATCAGCACAATAATGATATAGCCAATATAGCTAGGAATGATGTGATCGAGTTCAAACCCGTAAGCAATGATGGTTAATAAGAGTTGTTGAATCATAGTGCAGACTCGATTTAGTTATCGGTGTTCTCGAGTGACTAATGACTCATAACCCAGGGAAAAATTGGAATCGGTGAGAAATAATTGTAGATGACGAACTCATAAGGAGTTATGTAGTTCCATGATATTCTCGAGATACCATAAGGTAAAACTCGAAGGTAGATCAGAGTAGAGGTTGGGCAGGCGTATTGATCTGCAACAGGCAAGTATTTTAACTTGTCCGAGAAATACAATCAAAAGAGAACAATCATGGTCGGAACCACGGTTGTAAAGGACCAAACCCCGGATATAAGATGAACTTATACCAAGGGGACAACTATTTTTTAAGAGAAGCTGGCATGACAAGATCTACATCGTGGCCACGGGCATGAACACAAGGTTCAAGGTCGACTCCCACTTCTCCAATGCATAACCTATCATTCACTTCTTATTTTTGATGGAGTTGTAGTGTTGAAATTTTATCTGGTAAATCACCAGGACAATATGACTCGTGAAAACTCTTAGGTTCACCTGATTTTAGGGAAGGTATAGGTTAAACCCATTGGGTTATCTCGGGAACATATACCACAAGCTTCAATAGTAAATAACACAAGCTCGCTAGTAGAGCATAGTTGACAAAAGCAGAGGATACAATTTACCGAAGGCATTATGTATCCGAGGAAAGGCTCACAAGCTTATTGAATATGAAGGACATTGTCAGATAATTTCTGACAAAGGGTCTGGTGGCCCACAAGGGATCTGATGTGAGCATTGGTACTCAACCAGAAGAAGAAAGAATGCAAGGAGATCAGATTATAGAAACAACTGACTAACTCAAAGCTCAAATGCAAAGGAATTATGAATTCCATGACAAGGGATCAAAAGCAATGCTCTAATTAGGGATGGATAAGTTGAGTAGTATTAGGGGTACAATCGATGGCAATTTGATTGGTCGAGATCCAGCTCATGTTTAAAATGTCATTTGAGCCGAGAGTATGAATCAAGGGACTCAAAATGATAATGACATGGGATACTATGAATATTACTAGCCAAATGGAACGCAACCATAATGCAAGAAGACAAGTATTTGCGGGCAGACGATTACCGAAAGATCAGATAGTATTTCAATGTGTCTTGTGAATCATATGAACAATGGGGGAAGAGCGAATACTCAGTAAGTGTGAGGAATTATCCGCAGAGGGTATTCATGTGGCAAGAACTGCAAGGTAGTAAGCTCAAAGGATTCTCGGAACAACGGAGAGCAGTTCGGGGCATCTTGTTATAACAAGATCAATGGGATTGAATGTAAGAATGGCAGGTGTATACAGTTATCAATAAGGATATAACAGTGGTAGGGAATTTGCAAAGGCGGTGGGTACAAGTGTCTCAGGAGAACATCGTAAGGTAACCTCGGAATCTTCTGGTGCAGCAGACGATCATCGGTAATAAGGTGTTCTCCGGGTGAAAGTAATCACGAGATCCTAATGTTAGATTTAGCAAAATTCATTTAACCCGAAATAGAAGAGAGATCAGAGTACTAGAGTATAGACGAGGAATAAAAGATCCTAATACCACCCAATGCCGACGTGGGCCCATGGGCCGCACAGCCATGTTAGTAAAATAGTTATCATCGACTAGACTCAACTTCGGCCAAGGAGTGTGGAAGGGGGATTCCTACAGGCAGTCGGCTCTGATACCAACTTGTGATGCCCTCGATTTGACCGTACACTAATCATACACGCAAATGTGTACGATCAAGACCAGGGACTCACGGGAACATATCACAACACAACTCTAAAAATAAAATAAGTCATACAAACATCATATTACAAAGCCAGGGGCCTCGAGGGCTCGAATACAAGAGCTCGATCATAGACGAGTCAGCGGAAGCAACAATATCTGAGTATAGACATAAGTTAAACAAGTTTACCTTAAGAAGCCTAGCACAAAAGTAGCAACGATCGAAATGGCGAGGCCTCCTGCCTGGGACCTCCTAACTACTCCTCGAAGCCGAACTCCATGTGGAATCATCCTCGGGATCCTCTGGCTCCTGGACTCCATTATATGATCGCAATAACCGGGAAAGGGGGGAAAAGAAGTAGCAAAGCAACCGTGAGTACTCATCGAAAGTACTTGCAAGCAAGGAACTACACTATATATGCATTAGTATCAATGAAAGGGGTAGTATATGTGGACTGAACTGCAGAATGCCAGAATAAAAGGGGGATAGCTAGTCCTATCGAAGACTACGCTTCTGGCAGCCTCCATCTTGAAGCAGTAGAAGAAAGTACATGGTAAGTTAACCTAGTATTATCACATAGCATAATCCTACCCGGCGATCCTCTACTCGTCGCCCTATGAGAGAGAGTGATCACCGAGTTGTATCTGGCACTTGGAAGGGTGTGTTCTATTAAGTATCCGGTTCTAGTTGACATAAGGTCAAGGTACAACCCCGGGTCGTCCTTTTACCGAGGGATGTGGCTATTCGAATAGATAAACTTCCCTGCAGGGGTGCACCACATTTCCCATCACGCTCGATCCCCTTTGGCCGGACACACTTTCCTGGGTCATGCCCGGCCTCGAAAGATCAACACGTCATTGCCCCACCTAGGCACAATACTGAGTTCAGCACGTCGGTCTAAATCCTATGGCGCAGGGGTCTGGGCCCATCGCCATTGCACACCTGCACGTTGCGTACGCGGCCGGTGAGCAGACCTAGCAACCTCCATTACAAAGGAAGTTGCGTTACACGGTCCAACTCGGCGCGCGCCGCTTAATCACTGACGTCGCGAAGGCTTTGGCTGATACCACGACGTCGAGTGCCCATAACTGTTCCCGTGTAGTTGGTTAGTGCGTATAGGCCAGTGGTCAGACTCAGATCAAATACGAAGATCTCGTTAAGCGCGTTATCTTGAAGTAACCGCGAACGACGACCAGGGCCAGGCCCACCTCTCTCATGGGTGGTCTCAACCTGCCCTGTCGCTCCGCCACAAGGTAAAAGTCGGGGGCCGTCAGGAACCCATGCCCACCACTACCGGGATGGAACCACCTGTCCTTTCAGCCCCCACATCGGGATCACTTGCGGGTACTCTACGAGCCGACCAAACTTTAGTCACCACATGTATCATATAATATATATGGAATTATATACCCGTGATCACCTCCCGAGTGATCACGGCCCGATAGTATAGCATGGCAGACGGACAAGAATGTAGGGCCACTGATGGAATACTAGCATCCTATACTAAGCATTTAGGATTGCAGGTAAAGGTAACAACAGTAGTAGCAAAGACAGGCTATGCATCAGAATTGGATATACGGAAAGCAATAACATGATACACTACTCTAATGCAAGCAGTGGAGAGAAGGAATAGGTGATATCTGGTGATCAAAGGGGGAGGGGCTTGCCTGGTTGCTCTGGCAAGAAGGGTTCGTCGTCGATGTAGTCGATCACAGGGGTACCGGCAGCGGTCTCAGGGTCTACTGGAAAGAAGCATCACAAAGCATAACATGACAATACGCGGTGCTAGAGGCGACCTAACACAATACTAGGTGATACCGGAAAAGGGGGGATACATCCAGGAAAGTATTCCTGGTGTTTGACATTTTCGGACAGATGAAACGAAGGGGGATTGTTGCATTTTCGCTATGCTAGGGACGCGTGGTGGGCGAACGGGTTGCGTGTTCAGATTCATCTCGTCGTTCTGAGCACCTTTCATGTACAAAGTTTTTTCATCCGAGTTACGGATTATTTTATATTAATTTTTAGAGATTTAAATAATTTCTAAAATTATATCTATTTGAAAATAAAAGGCTAAATTGCTATGGGTACACATAAGTGTACCCAGCAAAGTGCATAGAGGCTGCCAGGTGGGGTCAGTTGACCAAGTCAATTGCCTAGTCACCAAGTACAGTCAGCAGTCAACTATTGACTTTGACTGGTTCAGTGGCCCACTGGTCAGTGGCAATGACTATTAACAATGTTCTAGTTAATCTAATTAGATTAATTAGTGAGGTGGCGCAAGCTTGTCAGTGACACAGGGCTAACAGATTTTAGTTAACAAATTAATTATGCTTAATTAAGGGGGTTTAGCCACCAATAACTGGTGATGGGCCCCATCAGGAGAGGCCAAAGGTCATGGCTGGGGCGTACGCACGGCCGCTCACAGAGGAGCGTTGGTGGGCGGAGGCGGCGGCGAGCGCACGCTATAGATAGGGGCGGCACGGGGCAGGAAACGTGGCTGGGCGGCATGGGAGCGGGGGGAGCGGCGGCGATGGTGGGCGCGCACAGGGAAGTTGCACGAGTCTATGGGCGTGGGTGCTGCCAAGGGTCAGCTGGGCCACGCGCAGGTGATGGCAGGAGCAGCAGGTGCGGACAGCGGGCGCGATGCGATGACGAGCGGCGGTGCGCGGGCCAACGCGGAGCTGCAGCAGCGGCGCCGGTAGCTGCTGCAGTGCGGGGCAGGGAGCAGCGCAGCACGGGGCGGTGAGCACGAGTGCGAGCTCAAATGCGAGCTTCGCGGGCTATGGCCACGGCGGTGAGGTCAACCGCGGCGACGAGCTACGGTGTTGGAGGAGACTACTGTTATGTGCACGGGAACGGAGGGGGAAAGGGGGTCTAGGGGAGCGCGGCCTCACGGAGATTCGGCAGGGAAGGGCAGCGGGCTCGGGGAGGCTTCATCGGCGACGAGTCGAGCGGCGTGGTCCGGCAAGGCAGAGGTTGAAGGCGACCTCACAGGGCTTGGTGTAGAGGCTCCCAACATCTATGGGAGGCACCTAGCAGTGTAAAAGATGAAAGCGGTGGCGTTGGAGCCCCCCTGGACTCGTCGGTGTGGCGAGTGGCGAACGGTGGTCATGTGCATGGCGGTAGTGCGGCGGCGACTACGCTCGGACGAGCATCACAGGGAATTTAGGGGAAGAGGGGGAGAAGTGCGAGAGGGAGTGGCGCTAGGGTTTTGTAGGGGGGTCTAGCTCGACCTTAACCGACAAAGGAGCCGTGGGATGGTCAGCATGCGTCCAACCGCAGCCATGGTGGCCAGATGCGCGCCATGGTCTCCTGTGAACAGGAAGGAAGGAGAAGGCACGGCTGGGCTGGGCCTTTTGTGCTCTGCGGCCACTAGGGCCCAGATGCACAATAGTTAGGTAGGCCTTTTGTTTGTTACATTTTTTGTTTTATTTTAGCTATTGTTTCTATTAGTTTAACCAACAAAAGGCTTTGGTAAAATATACAATTTGTCAAATCAAATACTAGGCGTTATTTAGTACTACCAAAATAAGTCTTGGGATTTTAAATAAATTATTTTAGAATTCCTATAATTTTGAAAGGTCATTTTAGTAAAGATTTGGCCCCCATTTTAATTCTTTTAGGGCAATTAAACATTTTATTAATGTTGGTTTCTCCCTGATAATTAGTTAGTGAATATTTGCAAACCATCGAACATTTTTGTTTTACCGTTTGAAGAGATAATAATTTGACTTTATTTTAATTTGAATTTGAATTCGGTTTGGATAAAAGTGAGGTTTAGAAAACAATAATCATGATGACCTGGCACCATTAGTGTGTGGTTACTGTAGCTTAACGGCCGGGGTGTGACAGCATATCTCTGGGCCGCTCAAGGCGGACTTGCCGGAGTCATTCAGCTGTTCTTGAAGGATATACAGGTAAAGGTTTACGCAATTTTTGATAGTTATGTGCCAGTAGCCCCCGAGACTTGAAGTGGTGAAGTAAACCGATTTAAGGATTGCCACGACCCGCAGGTTCTGAAAGATAAAAATACCGCGCTATCCCAGGAGCTAGAAGTGAATCAGACACAGTTAAATGCTGTCACTGCCGAGTTGGCGGAAATGAAAAATGTCACAATGAGTGCATCCGGGAAGAGTAAACATGACGAGGAAAAAGACAAACTATCCGCAGAGATAGAGAGCTTAAAGGCTCAGTTGTCAGCAACTCAAAAGGAAAACGAGAGGCTAAAAGGCGAAATGTTCGTTTGTCTTCCTCTCTCATTTAGAACCATCCTAGGTGCTCATGTGTAATCCCTTAATTCGAATGTCATGAATCTGTTGCCGCATGCCTATTGACTGGACGACCGGAGGAAGAAGTATTCAGATTTCAAGGCGACGTGTTGAATGAACTGTCCATGGTACATGCTCGGGCCTGAAAAGCCATGAAAAGTATGGTGAAGGCCTTATGGCCATCCGACACCCCTCCAGAAAGTATGGAGAGCCTGGCAGACCTGTTCAAAGGTGCCCGGTGCCGGTTCGAGCTATGGAAGACATCCCCCTGCCGCGAAGGCGCACGAGAAGCCTGGGCCATGGTGAAGACACATTTCACCAAAATGAATCCAAGTCATATGGCCTGAGTGGGACCACAAGGATTAGACAGGAAAGAAATTCCCGTTAATTTGGTGTATGACCATGTAATGGTAGCTGCAAAGTATTCGCAGGAAGACTGTAAATTAGACAGTCTTATAGATGGAACATATAAGGAATAGGTTTATGATTGAGTGTATTAATGAACCTGTACCTTTATCCTAACATGCAAAGAGTTTGTCATCACGGACTTTTGGCTTTAACCACCGAACCCAAAAAATGGTGGGGTGTTTCCGGATACTTTTTGAAAGGAAGCATTTATCATGTCCGGAAACTAGGCAACCCAGTCATTGTGCTCAAATAGACAAGAAGCTTTAGTTCGGGTTGTATGTTATATTACGTATGTAAGAAACATCTTCCAAGGAAAATAGTTCTATTAAGGATTCCTTTCCTTGGGTTGGCATACTGCAATTACGCGTGCCGCGGTGTTGGAGTAGTTACAATAATGTAACAATCTGTCATTTGATTGCTGACCATGTATTCTCTTAAGAACGCTAGCTTTCGGCTTCACCCGTCTGAGGTACATGTCCAGTGACCCGGTTGTAACAATCACAGAGGTGCTCCCTTTACGCCATAGCCGAACAATCGGGGAACGTAGGGCATAAACACAGGAGCCAGGCAACCCAGCTTGGCAAAATCTTAAGTCATAGAGGTGCACATAATGGCAAAAAGGATATATATCAGCAAAAGATACTTATATTGTGAGCTCCAGGCTCGGAATAATAATAAGCTTCGGTTAAAGAAGACCCCGGTCATGGTGGGATATATACATTTGCTACATCACCCTTTCCTTTTCAAGGGAAAAACTAACGCAAGCTCAAGAAGTAGCACATGCGCACACACACACGCTTGCATGCACACACAACACGACCAACACACACTCACACTCAAGTGCTCAACCTACACGTGCATGAGCACACATCAGGCCCTGGACAGACACATACACAACCAGGTGGTTCCCACGCACGGGTTGGAGTCTTGTCGCGCCTGCGTAAATTTGTGTTTATCTGACCTTTTTCCTATGCGAACTGAAAGGAGGGACCCACAAGGAACACGGTCAATTTAACTAGTCAACATAGTGCCACGCAGACTTTTGGGCGGTCAACATAGTGCAATCCGATGCTGAGCAGTGAGCAAGTGACCATATAATCACTGCAAAATGTATATAGTGGCCGTAATGAGCGTATTCTAAAGTTCGGTGACCGTATTACGCTTTTCGCTTGAAATACACTGACCACCCGTGTATTTATCTCTTCTCTCGCACTCTCTTTGGAGCCAAGTAGGCCAACGTGCCAGTGCGTATATTAGCGCGTGCCACCCCATTTTTGTTGTATTCACGTCTACTTTACAAACTGTGGATATGAGTTACAAATGCTATGAAGACGAATACAAATATTTGAATCCACTTTATGCCCAATTTCTCTCTATAGGCCCTCCAAAAGTACATCTCTACACGTTCTCGCATGTTACATCTAACAACTATGCAATACAGCACTACAACTACACTCTAACACAATAAATCATATCTATTTTTAGTTTTACTAGATCTCATATTGTTACTTAAATTATTCTGTTTGCATACATTAAAATTGCTTTTGAAATGTATGGCTAGTATCATCTACCGCGCAGGAAAAAACCCGCCCTTGCCTGTTTAATCGGGTTTGTAACGATGGATCGTGCGAAAAAACAAAAGTATAGTAGTACTACAGTACAAGTAATAGTTCACTGGGTCGTCGTGTCGTGTACTCCTCCGTCATAAGAGTGGAGCACTCGCTTTCATAAATGTTCTAGTCCCTTTCGCCGACATGTGGGACATCAAGCAACCGGGTCCACATGCCATACCGAAATAACAGTGCAGAGCAGCAAGGGTGAAGCACCCCAGTCATGGCGCCGGTGTAGTAATGAGCAATGAGGAGTCAAATCACAAAGTTGCACCTTTCCCGCAGTTAAGTTGGAGGGATGAAGTAATAATGCTAAAAAAAGAAGTTGGAGGGACGATGCAACCATCATTTCACTTGTTGTTGAATCTGCTTCTCCCTCATCTTCCTCAAGTTAACCATGTGTTGCTTCTGTCGTTGTTCTGCCTCATGTGGGACGCGGACCGGCTTGGGAAAGCACTTACACGTGGGACCGCATGTTAGCAAACCACCAGGCGAACGTACTCTAAAAATAAGAAACCTCTCCCGCCATCTGCGTGGCAAAATCACCCCTTTTACTAATCTTGATACTATAATTTTTTAGATCAATATAATTGAGATTTGTATAGATAGCACACAGGAGCAAAACCAAGTGGTACGGTTAAGGGAATCCACAATGTGTAGCCAAATGTGGAAATTGGTTTTGGCATCGATGGGAACCATTGTGGATGGTGCTGCCAAAGCCAAAAAGATGGAACCGATGCTCTCTATTTAATTGATTGATTGATTGATGGAATAGAAAAATGCAACCTCTCTCCTCTTTCTCCCGTGCTTGGACGCATGTACAATATAGAGCACATAGTCTACTCCCCTGTCCCTTCTATCACAAATCGCAATTAGTGAGGTGTCAAATCACAAAGCACGGACGAGGAAACCATCATTTCACTCTTCACTGACTCCGCTTCTCCATCGTCTTCTTCGAGAAACGACCTTACCGCACTAAGCTGGACGGATGACGCTATTGTGTAGTACAATTACATTTACGCATCCTTTGGTTCAACGGACTTCCTGGATGCAAATAAGGCGGTTGTCTCGGCTTGCACGCGACACTTGTGAATGACTTACTATGGTCTCCCTCAATGGTGTTCTCCATCGAACGCACTTCGCCATACCACAACGTTCGAGATATCGTTGACATCGTCAGAATGGGGAAGGAAGTCAAATAGTTACTACCTCCATTTTTTGTACACAAGGGCAGTATATCAAAATTACAATTTGCAGAAGGCCACTAACACTAATCGAGGCAAAATTGATGGGGTTTGCCTCATACTAGCAACCAAGGACATTAGTATACCCCTGCATGCATGCGGAAGTGAGAAGGCTTGGCACTGCATTAATCAAGCGATGAGGAGTGAGATGGTTAGCCCTCGAAGCAAAAGAGTTGGGACAGAAGAGTCCCGAGTCATCCATAAGAGTGGAGGGCGCTCCCACCCCCCGGGCTCGCCCTCCGACCTTGTGGTTGACTCGTGGACCCCCCCTGACTTGTCCTCGACACGAACACCTCTTATATATCCCCCAAACTCTAGAACAGAACATAGATCGGGAGTTCCGCCGCCGCAAGCCTCTGTAGCCAAGAAAAACCAATCAAGAGCCTGTTCTGGAACCCTGCTGAAGGGGGAAACCATTACTGGTGGCCATCTTCATCATCCCGGCGCTCTCCATGATAAGGAGGGAGTAGTTCACCCTCGGGGCTGAGGGTATGTACCAGTAGGTATGTGTTTGATCTCTCTCTCTCTCGTGTTCTTGATTTGTCACGATCTTGATGTACCGCGAGCTTTGCTATTATAGTTGGATCTTATGATGTTTCTCCCCGTCTACCTTCTTGTAATGGATTGAGTTTTCCCTTTGAAGTTATCTTATCGGATTGAGTCTTTAAGGATTTGAGAACACTTGATGTATGTCCTGCATGTGCTTATCTATGGTGACAATGGAATATTCACGTGATCTACTTGATGTATGTTTTGGTGATCAACTTGCGGGTTTTGTGACCTTGTGAACTTATGCATAGGGGTTGGCACACATTTTTGTCTTGACTCTTCGGTAGAAACTTTCGGGCACTCTTTGAAGTTCTTTGTGTTGGTTCAAATAGATGAATCTGAGATTGTGTGATGCATATCATATAATCAAACCCGCAGATACTTGTGGTGACATTGGAGTATCTAGGTGACATTAGGGTTTTGGTTGATGTGTATCTTAAGGTGTTATTTTAGTATGAACTCTAGGGCTGTTTGTGACACTTATAGGAATATCCCAATAGATCGATCAGAAAGAATAACTTTGAGGTGGTTTCGTACCCTACAATAATCTCTTCGTTTGTTCTCCGCTATTAGTGACTTTGGAGTGACTCTTTGTTGCACGTTGAGGGATTGTTATATGATCTAATTATGCTATCATTGTTGAGAGAACTTGCACTAGTGAAAGTATGAACCCTAGGCCTTGTTTCCAAGCATTGCAATACTGTTTTTGCTCACTTTTTCCACTTGCTACCGTCCTGTTTTTATATTTTCAGATTACAAAAACCTATATCTACCATCCATATTGCACTTGTATCACCATTTCTTCGCCGAACTAGTGCACCTATACAATTTACCATTGTATTGGGTGTGTTGGGGACACAAGAGACTCTTTGTTATTTCGTTGCAGGGTTGTTTGAGAGAGACCATCTTCAACCTACGCCTCCCACGGATTGATAAACCTTAGGTCATCCACTTGAGGGAAATTTGCTACTGTCCTACAAAACACTACACTTGGAGGCCCAACAATGTCTACAAGGATAAAGTTGCGTAGTAGACATCACTCTGTTGCCCGGTTCACATCCACGACATCCGGTTCCGCCTGCAGGAGGGCCTCGATGGCAGCAGCATCCGCACGCTTCGCGTAGAGTTGAGCCCCCGCCTCCCGGTCCTCCTTTAGTATCACTGGGTTGAACCGCTGGTCCGCCTGCACCATGGGGGACCCAGACGCCGGCATGAAGTCAACGTCCATCGTCTCATACGCATCGGGGGCCTTCTGCGCCGTGATCTCGGCCATGAACATTGGATCGGCTTCCTCCTCCTCGGAGCTTAGCTCCGGAGAACTCAGGGATTGGCCCGCCACAAAGCAAGCTTGGGAACAGAGGTCTGTGGTGCCGACCGCCATCGCGATTTCTACGCAGCTCTCTGGTGTCAGCATCTTGTAGTACATGACCTTGCGGCGCACCATGCCTTTCCGACTAACTAGGGGACGCTTGATGCAGGCTAGGGGATCGAAAGGTGGGGGAATGGGTTGGAGAGGAGGTGTGGTTTTGGGGCAGTGGTTGGCATAGGCTGACCAGCGAAGATTCTGGTGGAATAATTGTTCCGATGACGACCGGTCAATCGGTTTTGACTATACATCGCTCATGTTACATTCGCGTTGCACCCCGGCACGCTAGACCCTCCACATCGCTCACTGAATGGAACACGATTCGTCTTGCATTTTCGCTTGCTTGTTGGACCGCAGTTGAGAGAAAACCGACGTCCCTCCCCCTCCCCCGTCTGCGTCATTTATACTACAACTAGAAGAGAGAGAGGCCGGTCGAGTGTTACTAGTACTCCCTCTGTTTTATGCGGAGTACATAAAAACAGAGGGAGTATACTACTAGTACTATGAGCACTACATACTCTACTACAGCTGTTGTCAGTACTCCACTACTACTATTGGACAGGGAGCTTAAAAAAGTTACTATTGGACTGACTATACGTGGAGAAATCCTAGTAGGAAGAGCTTGCGCGAGAACAATCACATTCACATCTTTGAACAATCTCTGTTTGAATACAAATCTAGGAGTATGTACCAATCTAACAATATTGATTGGGCGTTGTTGAATGTTGATACTTTTTTTGTAAGTTTGATCAAAGTAGAGATACTTTGACTACACATAAAACTTATATGTAAACTAGAAAGGATCGGAGGAGTATATTGTACGTTCAAAAGCAAAACGTTTCAGTTGTCTATTCGTTGTACTTATCTGTGCTCATGATGGCACTGTGTTGTGTCTTCCTGCCTTCATCGCGTGCAAGGTGTTGTAGCGCACATCTCCAACAACACAAGATCCATAATGTCTTACCCGAGTATCAAGACCCATTGCTAGTGCGTAAAGGGCATCATTAGCTGCCTGCCCATCCTCCCACATCTTCTTAACCTATGGTTAGAAAATATACAAGCTGATCATCTTATGTACTTAATATATTAAAAAACTAACAGTGCAATTCAAAGGCTTACTTGGCTCTTGAACCATTTCGCAAATCCTGCCATAACCAGTTTGTCAATGTTTCTTGGATTTTGCGGTAGTAACTCCTTTTTGTAGATGCTGCACAACATAGTGATCGCGTCAAACATCTAAATATATAAGAATGTGCTGCAAGTTTAGTATATTACGATGTATAAGCTGCAGTACTTAGCACTTACTCAATATAAGGTAGAATCTTAGGATAGTTATTCAACACATACCAAACCATTTTGTCCAAATCTTTAGGTTTGTCATCTTGTCGACTCTTCCCTGTAACTCGAACAGAACAATCGAAAACATTGAGCCCGGGATTGTCTTCACCCACCTCTTTGCTAAGCTGATCAGTTGTTTCAATGTATTTTGAGCAGAATGTCAACGCTTCTGTAGCAATGTAGGCCTCTTCAATGGAACCCTCAGGTCTAGCTCTGTTCCTAACATAGCTCTTGAAAGTGCCTAGCCGCCTTTCAATAGGGTACATCCAGCCATACTGTACTGAACTTCTAAGTAGTGCCTCATCAGGTAGATGAACAGCCAAATGCACCATCACATCAAAGAAGGCTAGAGGATATATCTTCTCAAGGTCGCATAGGATA
Source organism: Triticum urartu (assembly GCF_056163025.1). Classification (NCBI taxonomy): domain Eukaryota; kingdom Viridiplantae; phylum Streptophyta; class Magnoliopsida; order Poales; family Poaceae; genus Triticum; species Triticum urartu. The sequence continues at coordinate 308,890,371 of NC_141879.1, read as the reverse complement.
GTTGGTATCTTGTCTCTAAGACGCTGCAAAGCATCTATCCTGATATTTCTACTGCAGAGTTCCCTGAAGAATTGTCCCAACTCTACAATTGCTCTGTATAAGTCAGGGCGGCCCAATCCTCTAAGGATAACAGGTAAAACCCTTCGAAGTAGGATATGGCAGTTATGAGTTTTCAACCCTTGTACCTTGTTTCCATCTGCACTGACTCTCTTTTTATGGTTGGAAGCAAATCCATGTGGGAATCTCACACATGACAGGACCTTGCAGAATTCTTTTTGTTTTTACCTTATCCAGGACGTACACAACTGGTGCCATATCCCATGGTTACCTTCATCTTCCACCTGCAAATCCTTTCTAATACCTAGGTGTGTCAAATCAATCCTAGATTTTAAGGTATCTTTCATCTTGCCTTCAATATTAAGAAGTGTACCGATAATGTTGTCACATATATTTTTCTCGATGTGCATCGCATCAAGATTATGCCGCATATCCAAATTTTTCCAATACTCCAAGTCCCACAAAGTGGACCTGCGGGTAAACAATAATCTCTCTTCTGCCCTGCCACGCTTACTTTTCCCAGTACCATTATCAGGGTGGTTTCCTGGTGTAATATGCCTGACCTTCTCTAATTCCACTTGCAACTCATCGGCGGTGAGCCTTTTTGGCGCATCATGGTTTTCATGCTTTGCATTGAACGCATATCTTCGGTATTTTGTAGGACACGACTTGTCATTGGCAAGGAAATGGCGGTGTCCAACGTAACAGATCTTGCTAAGTATTGTGTATGACAGATGATTCCTGTCACAACGAACACATGCATTGTAACCATGCGTCGTTCACCCTGACATAGTGCCCAAAGTCAAATAATCATGGATGCACCAAATTATAACATCACGCAGAAAGAAATCAGCTGGTGGGCTGATATATAGGTCTCGAGTGAGAACACCCCTCCATAGTTGTTGAAGTTCCTCCACAAGAGACTCCATGAATAAATCAAAATAGCAAAACCCAAAGCTGATGATTATTTCAAATCCATCAATGTCAAGGCAGCATACCAGACCTACGAGCCTTTTATTGTGGAAAATCAAGCAACACAAGTATTTTCTTGGAAGACACATTTGCACATAGCGATGACTGGAGAGTATTGCAAAGGTTTGAGCAGAGGAATTCGCTTAATGAAGTTGCACAACAAGATGATGCTTACACTGCTCCGGATGTAGAAGATTCCACAGATGTTTCTAATATCTTTGAGAACCATCATGTCAATGACGGTGGCGAAAAGATTGCCTGTCGGGCTGTGGACATACGAGAGTTGATCAATAAGACGCCAACGTTCGAGGACATTGAGGATGAAGAAGAAGATGACACTGGGGGGATTACGATTCAGACTGATACACATGGCGAAGATGTTGACGTTGCTGCTGCGGATGATGATTAGATTGCTTTTGTCATATTTACCTGTCAAAAGAAGTTTTTTTTATCTCCTATGTGAAATTGTGTTTGCTATGACAACTGAGACCTGATGAACTTGTTGTTTAGTATTCTGCTGTGAGAACATCACTTATTATGTATGTTGATTTGTGTTTAGTGATTGTATGAAGACTAAAACATGATGACATTGTTGTTGAGTTGTACTCATATTTGGCTGTGAATCTTGTATTTCATGACATAGTTTGTTGTTGGACTGCAATTTGCTCGATGTCTTCAAATGGGAACAAAGCTGACCCGACAGGGCCACTGCTAATTTATTTATTTATTAGCAAAAGGGTCTCTGTTATTTATTTATTTATGAGCAAAAGGGGATACCCCCCCAATTTCCGTTAATAGAAATCATTGGATGTTCACAACACTACACCTATCCTGCTAAATAGGTTTCATTCATTACTAGTTTCAGCAAAGTGCTCATGTCATAGCCACTGAATACATCACGAGTGCTACATACACTGCAAATAAAGAGACAATCATCCTACAGAGCACATCGATTTTGCCCATTATCTTCACAAGCTCTTTCATCTCCTCATTGCTTTCAAGGCCATTCAGCAGCTATTGCTTGGCCATGATCAGAGGAACTACATCTTTAACCTTCTGCTCTGCATCTTCCTCTTCTGCCGTTCCTTCAGTTACTTGTCCAACACCTCAACCTGCTGGTATTGGGATTCCTCGGCTAACCAAATAATCAGCGTAGTTGCATTCCCCCACATCAGCAACTTCCTAGAAATACAAATCACACGAATCTTCCCTTTTCTGCATGAATCAAATTGGAAGATCATCAACCAAACTATTAAAAAATCGACAACTGAAAGCAGCAGAACAACACTTAAACATATTATTACCCCATGATTCAGGCATTTGTATAAGACTCGACCAGGGTTGAGGATTGTTGTTGAGACACGATGGATGACTCTGCGTGATTTGCAGCAGTGGCACCACACCAACGGCAGCGGGTTGCGATGAGCAACCGGCTGTGGTGCATGTGCCAACGGGGGTGTGATCAGACCCACAGGCGATGGTACGGGTGGCGACTTGGCGCATATCTGGTTGTTGCCTGCTGAAGAGCAGGTGGACGAGCAGCCAGCAGACAAAAAATGGTTGCTACGGCCAGAGCTTTTGATGCTAGGCAGAGTAAGTAGAGAAGAGGAGAAGCGAACGTTGGATATGTTAGTTTCATTACTTGCAGAGTAGCATAGCACCATATATAGTCATAGTCTAGGTTTGGATCCGAACCAGCTATAGGAGCACGTCCCTCTTTTTTCTAAAACTCAGCAATGTCTCTTTACTGGTACACTAGCTTGTTCTGTACGCCTTCTGAAGTCTTTGATTTTCTTTCTCTTTTTTGCGAGGAAGGAAGGAGGACAAAATTGATTGTTCCTGGGACTCGAACCCAAGACCTCTTGGTTGAAAACCAAGGGTGCTAGTCACTTATGTGGCGAACATTCCCTGGGAGGAGGACGGCAGACAAACGCATTTTCCTCACAGTTTTAGTTGCGACGCAAGATCGAACGGTCGTAGTTTCGGGAATGTTATCAGGCGAATGAGCCCAGTTTTTCTTTTCTTCCTATATATAAAAAAGTATGCTACTTGGTGTCAGCTTAGTCAACAAATGATTGTGCCAACCTTGACCATTGGATTGACATTCAACGTCTTTCGTGTTTCTTCAGTCTCTTCTTCCTCCAGCCGCAAAAGCCAAACCAACGCCGGCGGGGACCGCCTGCTCCCGCCTCCCACGGCTGGCTATGCCGCCGCGCACACATCGTGGCCACATCGCACCCTAAAACTCTGCGCATCTTCCCCGACTCCTGTTCGTTCCCGTCCGAGGCCTCACCATCGTCCTCCGCCTTGGTTTGCTCGCCGCGGCGCCGCCCTCCAGTGTTGTCAACATGGTCAACAACCGAGAGGAATAAGGAGATGACTGTACATGGTGAGGATGACAGTAGGGACCCACCAGGATCACGGCAGTAGGCAAGCAAGTGCCTCCTTTATTACAAGAAAAAGGGTTCCTCTTGATGGTTTCCTGACATCTGGTTCGCACACCACTGTCAACGTAGTCAATAAGCGAGATAACTACACAAGGAGCGGCAAACACCCGGGACCCAGTAGCGCACGCAATATTTTTTCGGGACGGAAAAGGATATCAACTAGGTTGTGCGGGAGCTATGGCCCGTCTAGCCCAGGCTTTTATTTGATATGTTTACCACATGACCAGCCCAGTTTTTTTCCTTTCTGAAAATGGCTAGCCCAGCTATTTTATTTTTTGCAGAATAACCAACATAGGCCTACTTGCTTTTCTACAGCCTGCTGGGCCGGAAGTCTTTCAAGACGAGGAGGGATGCATTCTTGCCCAGAAATGGGCTATAAGTAATAAGAAATGGGCTATAAGTAATAATAAATGGGCTGTAAAATAAAAAAATACAGTAAACAGGCAATTAGTTCCAAAATACTTTTTCCTTTCGATTTGGATATTTTAAATTTCATTGTTTTTGCGCGGGTAAAATTTCATTGGATTTAAATTAAGGTATGATTAGTTTTTAAATTAATTTGAATCTGGCTAGAAATTTCAGGCCGTATGCTGTTTGGGACAGATTTGGAGACTGACTTGTGGGTCTAATAGGTTGACGTGTACGAAAGGCTTTGTCAACTTAGTCCACAAACGATTCTAGCAGCAGTGACCATGGGATGTTAACCCAAGGGTCATGCTGCTTCTTCAATATCTGATCTTCTTGCTCCAGCCGCCCAAACCAGCGCCGGTGGGACTGCCTGGTCCCGCCTCCCATGGTCGGTTGTGCTGCCACACAGGCCGCACCGCCCCACCCTACTCCATTGCTGGCCAGGCCATTCCTCTACTCACCCACACCTCCTGTTATTTTTCGGCGATGACAGTCGAACCAGTAAACCCTCGTACTCCCCACCGCGTGGGAAACTACTGTCGAGTCTTCCCCGGCTCTGGGTCGTTACCTTCCTAGGCCTCGCCGTTGTCCACCGCCTTGGTGCTCTCGGCGCGGTGTGGTCAACGTGGTCAACAAACGACATCCATCGGAAGAGGACTGTATGTGGAGAGGCTGACAGGTGGGTCCACAGCCGCACGCAAGGAAGTGCCTCCTTCTTAGATGCAAAATAACGATTCCTCCACCTGACAGTAGGGACCCACCAGAAGAGCCTCTGTATTTCACACAAAAGTTCCTCCCGCTGACAGCTCGGACCCACTAGCTATATCTTCGCACGGAAGGAAGTGCCTCCTTATTACTCACAAAAAAATGAATGCTCCCCTGCTATCTGGGACCAACCATAGTTGGAGTGTAACATCCCAAATTTTCAATTTGGAATGTTATACACTAGATCATCATTTAATATCACATTTATTTTCATTTTGGTTGATCCTAGAAATTCTACGCAACTCAAGGACCTCGGAGAGAGTTGGGGATTTCGTTATTTTCATATTTGAGTTTTCTCAAATTTTGAAAATAGGATCATTTGATTTTATTTATTTTATCTTCAATTATTTCTATCTTCCAAATATGAGAGAGGGAATAAAATGACTTTCCCAAAATAAAGAAATATTGAGGATGTAATAAAAAATCAAATAAGATTTTATTTTGGTTTTATGTGCTTTTTTATTTGAATTTAGGGAAAATTGCACGTTTTCAAAAATTGCATTTAGGGCCAAGAAAATGTTCATCCTGTGCTAAATATTTTATTTAGACGGTGAAAATTTGTTTTGGCAATTTTAGATTTTTATTTATTTTTCTAGAATTTTTCTTAGTTTTAGAGAAATTATTTAAAAAAACTCCGCGCCCGACTGGGCCAAGGGCGCAGCCGAGCCAGGCCAGCCCAAGCCGCCGCCTCCTCGCCGTGCAACCACCGGACTCGGGAGGGAGACCAAGCCGGAGCCGCCTCGCTGCCGCCCGACCCCCTCCCCAAGTCAGCCCCCCTCCTTAAATACCACCCAGGGGCCCCCCTTGGAGCCCCGAGCCACCGCCACCGCACCATACACCGCCTGCGCCACCGCAAGCCGCAGCACGGCCCGCCGCCTTGCGCCGCCCCCGCACGCTGCCGCCGCCGCCGCCAGGAGCCGCCGCACGCCACCCCACGCCGCCCGGAACCCCGCCGGACCTCGCCGGAGCCCGAGCCGAGGTATCCACCACCGCCCGATTTTCTGAGAAAAACCGATCCGGTTTTTTTATAAAAAAATCCTAGTTTCATTTTTTTTTAAAATAGATCGATTTTTCCGGTTTATTTTTTTAGCGAGCGTTCGCTCGTTCGTTCGTTTTAACGAACGCATTCATCGTTTAGATCCAGATAACGAACATTCGTTTGTTAACCTATTTGTCGTTTTTCTTTTTCTCGGATTAAATCCGCGATTTTCTGATCATAATTCCGGATCCGATTTTCGTTCTAGTATAACTTTTCACTCGTTTATCGGGATCAGGCGATTCAAGCGCCTGGAGTTTCGTCTCGAAACCCTCTTTCCGTTTAACCAATTCAAACAAGTTTTTGCCTCTGTAAAATTTGACCTAGATCCAGATTAGAAAATGAAGCTTGTTTCTTTTGTCGTTTATTTTTCGTTGCTTCGTTCGATTTGATTCTTTTTACCAACCGGAGTTCTTAAGTTGAACTTTCTGGTTAGTTCTCTTATTTGAGTTTTACCTGTGCATTAGTTGAGTACTTATTGTATGCTCGTTTGTTTGCGATAGATTACCCGGAGTGCGCCGCTTGCTACTTCGAATCGCTAGGTTTTGCGGATCATCAGCAAGGCAAGTAACACTTTGATCATACTTCCCTTTTACCCAGTTTTTATTGCATTAGATCAACCCTCACATATTGCATGATTAGGATCTAATTAAATTGTGGGTTTGGGAAGTAGATGAGGTAGTACCTATTACCTGTTATTATCAAACCTTTGGGAGTTACTTCTACGTTTGCTTATTATGCCATGCTATGCTAGTAGACGTGGATTGGGTGAGTGAAATCCATGACAGATGTGAGTTTGTTAAATCAATGGTTTATCTAAGGTGGCAACTTAAATACACATCTGGGTGGATTGAGGCACCTAGGTATTCCAGCGATTGCCTGTTTTTCTTTTGGACCGCCACCCAGGCTCAAAGGGATCATGAGATTATTCATACTAGAAAATTCTGTGTGCAGCCCCAAGCTACTATGGGCTCAAGCATAGTTGACTAAGTCGTGCGAACTCTTAAAGTGGTAGACTAGCAGATGTAGGGGATGTAGGTTGGTATGGTCTACCCGTTCGTAAGGTGCTAGCGGTTCTGAAAGACTGTGTCTCGGTCATCCGTTTCTCAAACATCATGTAGTGCGAGAATTCCAACGGAGGAGATCGAGTCTTGTGGGGAAAAGTGCGCAAACCTCTGTAGAGTGTATAAACTAATCATGGTTAGCCGTGTCCCCGGTTATGGTATAAACTAATCATGGTGATGTAAACAAACATTTCTTCAACTCCTGGAAACTGGCTTCACATTCCTCGGTCCATATGAACTTGGTATCCTTCTTCAACAACTCCGTCATAGGCTTAGCAATCTTCGAGAAATTTTCAATGAATCTCCGGTAGTATCCTGCTAGTCCCAGAAAACTCCGATCTCTCCAACTATGGTTGGGGCTTCCCAATTTGTCACAGTGTCAACCTTGGTGGGATCTACTGCTATACCTTCTCCGGATATAACGTGTCCAAGAAATCCAACTTCCTTCAACCAGAACTCACATGGGCTAAACTTGGCATATAACTGATGTTCTCTGAGCTTACCAAGTGCCAAACGCAAATGCTCCTTATGGTCCTCTTCGTTCTTCGAGTAAACCAGGATATCATCAATGAACACTACGACGAACTTATCCAAAAACTCCATAAACACTTTGTTCATCATGTTCATAAAATATGCAGGTGCATTAGTCAGACCAAATGCCATAACGGTATACTCGTACAGCCCATACCTGGTGGTAAAAGCCGTCTTAGGTATATCCTATTTTCAAATCTTCAACTGATGGTATCCTGATCGCAGGTCGATCTTGGAAAATACCTTAGCTCCTTGCAATTGATCAAACAGATCATTGATCATTGGTAGTGGGTACTTGTTCTTGATGGTTACTTCATTCAATCCTCGATAATCAACAACCATCCTTAACGATGCATCCTTCTTCTCCACTAGAAGTACTGGCGATCCCCAAGGCGAAGAACTTGGGCGAATATAACCTTTATCCAGTAACTCCTTAATCCGCTTCTTGATCTCCTCCAAATCCTTTGCGGGCATCCTGTATGGTCTTTTAGATATTGGCCCTGTGCCTGGCAAAAGCTCAATCAAAAACTCAATGTCTCTATCCAGTGGCATGCCTGGTAACTCCTGTGGAAATACATCCGGGAAATCCTTTACTACTGGTACTTCCTCCTGCACAACTCCTATTAACGAATTTACTTGAGTCCTTTTTGGCACATGTCGGGATACATACTTGATCCTTCTCCCTTCTGGGGTGGTAAGCAAAATTGACTTGCTGGCACATTCAATGTTCCCTTCATACTTCGATAACCAATCCATGCCTAATATCAAATCCAATCCTTGAGATTCCAATACTATTAGGTCCGAGGGAAATACATAGTTACCAATCCTTAATGGTAACCGATCACACCATAGACTAGCCATATACTCTGCTCCAGGCGAGGTTACTAACATGGGTGACCTAAGGGCTTGGGTTGGCAGTTTATACTTATCCACAAATCCTCTTGATATGTATGAATGTGATGCACCAGTATCAAAAAGAACGATTGCAGTAAAAGACTTAACCAAAAACTTACCTATTACTGCATCGGGCTGGGCTTCAACCGCCTCCACATTTACGTGGTTCACCTGTCCCCTGTTGAAAGGGTTCGGCTTCTTCCCAGAGCTTCCATTGCCATTTCCATTCATGGATTCAGGACATTCATTGGCATAATGTCTGGTCTTCTGCCACTTAAAGAAAGTGACTTGGCTCAGGTCTCTCTTGGCTGGGGTTGATGGGTTGGTACGGTTCTGGCCGTTGCTTCCTCCATTCCCATTACCATTCTTGGTGCCATTATAATTGTGCGAGCTACCTCCTCCATGGGTATGCTGAAAATGTCCTCCCGGTCTAGGGGTAAAACATGGCTTCTGCTGAGCTCCAGAATTGTACTTCCCTTGTCCATACTTCCTCTTAGGGTTCTCAATTTGCTCCTGCTTCCCTTCAATCATGAGAGCACGATCTACCAACTCCTGGTAGTTGTTGAAGGTTGCTACCATCAACTGCATGTTCAACTCATCATTCAGTCCTTCCAAAAACTTCTCCTGCTTAGCTGCATCCCTAGCAACGTCATATGGAGCATAACGTGCTAGCTTACTAAAGTCCTCCACATACTGGCCAACTGCCCGTCCTCCTTGGCGCAAGTTGTGAAACTCATGCTTCTTCATGGCCATAGCTCCTGTTGAAACATGGGCAGTATGGAAAGCCTGCTGAAACTGGTCCCATGTGACAGTGTCGATAGGGAAAGTGGCTGTGAAATTCTCCCACCATGATGCTGCGGGTCCTTCAAGCTGATGTGCGGCAAAATTCACCTTTTCCGCATCTGTGCATCCGGCCATGGTCAACTCCCTTGCTGTCTTACCGAGCCAATCATCTGCTACTATCGGCTCGGTGCTACTGGAAAACAACGTCGGATTCAGCCTAAGAAAATAGGCTAAGTGATCAACAGGTGGTGGTGGTGGTGGGTTGTTGTTGTTCCCCTGATTCTGATTCTGGACTAGCAACTGCATCAATGTGTTTTGTTGCTGGATCAACTGGGTGAGCTCCGGTGGGAAGGTAAATCCGGGGTCACGTCTCGGTGGCATCTGAGGGTTCAGAAAAGATGAGATTTAAGAATAGAGAGGGGTCTAGGGAGAAAACACTACCCATATGCACATGAGGCAAAAGAAAACAATTCATTTCATTCAATCAAACAAGGGCATACAATCAATCTAACTATCGCAAAAGTGTTTAGACTACTATTTTACATGGTGGACTACTACTACTGATGGGGTGGTCTACTAGAAATATTCTTCGGTTGCAGACTCCATGATATCTGCTCCAGCTTCATCAACATAGTCATCATCACTATCATCTGGATCCAAGTCGGTGTCGTCGATGATGATGTAGTCTTCCGGGCGAATCTCCTTGGGTTCTTCGTCTTCCTCTACTAGTGTAGGGTCTCCCATAAATATTCCAATCTTCTTGATCAGATCGTCATTCTTCTCCACTAATACTTCGATTTCTTCTTCATAATCTTCACGTGTAGCCTTGAGTTCTTCCTCCAGTTCCTTGATTCTAGTCCTTGCCTTCTTCAGATCTATCATGTCAGCGCACATCTGGTTCTCCTGACGTCGAATGTGCTGGTTTAACTCCTGGATAAAAGCTGCAATTGATCTATCCTTCCTGGTGCTGATCATCTCCCAGTGCTCATCTCGGTGCCCACAAATCTGGTAGATAGTATCCTTGATATCATTGCGGTAAACCTCTCAAATGTGTCCCATGGGGATGTGAGCTGCCATGCTCTTTCCTAGACTCCAGATTGGTGCATCAAAAGAAAACTCTATGGGCTCAGTGACTGGAATGAACGTCCTTCCTGGAACTTGAACTTGAATCATCCAACGCTCTTCTTCAGGTAAAGTGGCGTTGTAGGTTCCGATGAAGCTTGGTACTCCTATGTTCAGATATCTAGTGACTTCCTTCAAGTGACGTCCAAAGGGTGTATCTTCATCTGGTTGCATGAACTTGTTCCTTGCATCCGCCATCCTAAAAAGAGTAGAAAAGATGAGGAGTCAGAATGAGAAGAGTGAGGTAGTGATTTAGGGCTTTAGCTTAGTGGTTGTGTCCTACAGTCAGCGTGTGCTCTGATACCATCTTGTAGCGACCAGACCCCAAACGGTCCAATCTCTGTGCTCAGGTGTCATCCCTGGATCAGTAATGCTGACACCACACAGTACTTGAAGGATTTATAATAAAGTAGCAATCACACACTTATTACATTGAGTGTCTCAAAAGAGAACTTATTACAATAAATATGGCTTAAGGCCATCTAATAACGATAACAGCGGAAGGCTTGGAAGATAAGTGAGTCCATCAACTCCAACGGCATCACTGAGTATAGAACCACGACCTAAAAGCACCTTACTTGTCATCTGAAAAGTCTGCAACATGAACGTTGCAGCCCGAAAACGGGTCAGCACATGGAATATGCTGGCAATGTAACACATAGAGAGCAATAATGGAATAAGGCTATACTACATGCATATTTGGCTGGTGGAAAGCTCTATGGTTACAGTTTTGCGTAAAGCCAATTTTTCCCTACTACAAAGGAATAAATTTTATTTAACTATCATGGTGGTTGTTAAACATTGAGAGTGTAGACACCCTCTCAATCCCAATTAAACATCATCATTAAGAACCCAACAAATTAATTAGAGTAACATGATGAGATTCACATGATAATCCAAGTACTAGATACTCAAGATGTCCATAACCGGGGACACGACTAACCATGATTAGTTTATACACTCTGCAGAGGTTTGCGCACTTTTCCCCACAAGACTCGATCTCCTCCGTTGTGTCTCGGTCATCTGTTTCTCAAACATCATGTAGTGCGAGAATTCCAACGGAGGAGATCGAGTCTTGTGGGGAAAAGTGCGCAAACCTCTGTAGAGTGTATAAACTAATCATGGTTAGCCGTGTCCCCGGTTAGGGACCACTCTCGGTGATGACCATAGTTTGAGGAGTTCATGTATTCACTATGTGCTAATGCTTTGTTCCGGTTCTCTATTAAAAGGAGGCCTTAATATCCCTTAGTTTCCAATAGCACCCTGCTGCCACCGGAGGGTAGGACAAAAGATGTCATGCAAGTTCTTTTCCATAAGCACGTATGACTATATACGGAATACATGCCTACATTACATTGACGAACTGGAGCGAGTTCTGTGTCACCCTATGTTATGACTGTTACATGATGAACCGCATCCGGCATAATTATCCATCATTGATCCGGTGCCTAAGAGTTTTCCATATACTGGTTTACGCTTACTTACTTTCCCGCTGCTACTGTTACAATCCCTACAAAATACCAAAAACATTACTTATGCTGTCTTCACTTCTGTTGCCGCTACCACCACTATCATATTACTTTGCTACTAAACACTTTGCTGCAGATACTAACTTTCCAGGTGTGGTTGAATTGACAACTCAGCTACTAATACTTGAGAATATTCTTTGGCTCCCCTTGTGTCGAATCAATAAATTTGGGTTGAATAGCCACCGCCGCCGCACCCCACGCCGCCCGCGCCGCCACCGCACGCTGCCGCCACCTGCCGCCGCCAGGAGCCGCCGCCCCGCCACCCCATGCCGCCTGGAACCCCACTGGACCTCGCCGGAGCCCGAGCCGAGGTAGCCGCCGCCCGGTTTTCTGAGAAACACCGATCCGTTTTTTTTAAAAACCTAGTTTCGTTTTTTAAATAGATCGGTTTTTCCAGTTTATTTTTTTAGCAAGCGTTCGCTTGTTCGTTCATTTTAACGAACGCGTTCGTCATTTAAATCCAGATAACGAACGTTCATTCGTTAACCTGTTCGTTGTTTTCTTTTTCTCGGATTAAATCCATGATTTTCTCATCGCGATTCCGGATCCTATTTTCGTTCTAGTATAACTTTTCGCTCGTTTATCGGAATCAGGCGATTCAAGCGTCTTGTGAATCGGTTAGCCGTGTCCCCAGTTATGGACATCTTGTGAATCTCATCATGTTACTCTAATTAATTTGTTGGGTTCTTAATGATGATGTTTAATTGGGATTGAGAGGGTGTCTACACTCTCAATGTTTAACAACCACCATGATAGTTAAATAAAATGTATTCCTTTATAGTAGGGAAAAGTTGGCTTTACGCAAAACTGTAACCATAGAGCTTTCCACTAGCCAAATATGCATGTAGTATAGACTTATTCCATTATTGCTCTCTATTTGTTACATTGCCAGCATATTCCATGTGCTGACCCGTTTTCGGGCTGCAACGTTCATGTTGCGGACTTTTCAGACGCCGAGTAAGGTGCTTTTAGGTCATGGTTCTATACTCAGTGATGCCGTTGGAGTTGATGGACTCACTTATCTTCCAAGCCTTCCGCTGTTATCGTTATTAGATGGCCTTAAGCCATATTTATTGTAATAAGTTCTCTTTTGAGACACTCGATGTAATAAGTGTGTGATTGCTACTCTGTTATAAATCCTTCAAGTACTGTGTGGTGTCAGCATTACTGATCCAGGGATGACACCTGAGCACAGAGATTGGACCGTTTGGATTCTGGTCGCTACATGGAGGCTGACTTGTGGTCCTACTGACGCGGACGGAGGGCTTTGTCAACTTAGTCAATATGAACAATTCTAGCTCCAGTGATCATACGATGTCCATCCAACGTCTGTAGTGCTTCTTCAACCTCTGGTCTTGTTGCTCTAGCCGCCCAAACCAGTGCAGGCCTGACCGCCCCACCCTACTCCAACTTTGGTAGGCCATACCTCTACTCACCCACAACCCATGTTATTCTCCAGCGATTATAGCCTCACACCGCAGTGATACGTCTCCAACGTATCTATAATTTTTGATTGTTCCATGCTATTATATTATCTGTTTTGGATGTTAACGGGCTTTATTTTACACTTTTATATTGTTTTTGGGACTAACCTATTAACCCAAGGTCCAGTGCAAATTGTTGTTTTTTTGCCTATTTCAGTGTTTCACAGAAAAGGAATATCAAACGGAGTCCAGACGGAATGAAACCTTCGGGAGCGTGATTTTTGGAACAAACATGATCCAGAGGACTTGGAGTGGACGTCAAGAAACGACCGAGGAGTCCATGAGGCAGGGGGCGCGCCTACCCCCTGGGCGCGCCCTCCCCCCTCATGGCTCAACCGACCTACTTATTCCTCCTATATATGTCCACATACCCCGAAAACATCCAGGAGCACCACGAAACCATATTTCCACCGCCGCAACCTTCTATACCCAAGAGATCCCATCTTGGGGCCTTTTCCGGAGCTCCATCGGAGGGGGCATTGATCACGGAGGGCCTCTACATCAACTCCATGGGCCCTCCGATGATGTGTGAGTAGTTTACTTCAGACCTTCGGGTCCATAGCTAGTAGCTAGATGGCATCTTCTCTCTCTTTGGATCTCAATACAAAGTTCTCCTCGATCTTCTTGGAGATCTATTCGATGTAAATCTTTTTGCGGTGTGTTTGTCGAGATCCGATGAATTGTGGGTTTATGATCAAGTCTACCTATGAACAATATTTGATTCTTCTCTGAAATCTTTTATGCATGATTGGTATCTTTGCAAGTCTTTTCAAATTATCAGTTTGGTTTGGCCTACTAGATTGATCTTTCTTGCAACGGGAGAAGTGCTTAGCTTTGGGTTCAATCTTGCGGTGCTCGATCCCAGTGACAGAAAGGGAAACGACACGTATTGTATTGTTGCCATCGAGGATAAAAAGATGGGGTTTACATCATATTGCTTAAGTTTATCCCTCTAAATCATGTCATCTTACCTAAGGCGGTACTCTGTTCTTATGAACTTAATACTCTAGATGCATGCTGGATAGTGGTCGATGTGCGGAGTAATAGTAGTAGATGCAGGGAGGAGTCGGTCTACTTGTCGTGGACATGATGCCTATATACATGATCATGCCTAGATATTCTCATAATTATTCGTTTTTCTATCAATTGCTCGACTGTAATTTGTTCACCCACCGTAATACTTATGCTATCTTGAGAGAAGCCACTAGTGAAACCTATGGCCCCCTGGTCTATTCTCCATCATATAAGTTTCCAATCTATTTTTACTTTGCAATCCTTACTTTCAATCTATAGCATAAAAATACCAAAAATATTTATCTTATCATTATTATCTCTATCAGATCTCACTCTCGTAAGTGACCGTGAAGGGATTGACAACCCCTTTATCGTGTTGGTTGCGAGGTTCTTATTTGTTTGTGTAGGTACAAGGGACTTGCGTGTGGCCTCCTACTGGATTGATACCTTGGTTCTCAAAAACCGAGGGAAATACTTATGCTACTTTGCTGCATCACCCTTTCCTCTTCAAGGGAAAACCAAAGCAGGGCTCAAGAGGTAGCAAGAAGGATTTCTGGCGCCGTTGCCGTGGAGTCTACGCACAATTCAAGCCATACCAAGTACCATCACAAACTCTTATACCTCACATTACATTATTTGCCATTTGCCTCTCGTTTTCCTCTCCCCCACTTCACCCTTGCCGTTTTATTCGCCCTCTTCTCCTTTCGCCTTTTCTTTCGCTTGCTTCGTCGTTATGGCTAGTCCTTTATCTACTCCTCTGTCTCCCAATTTTGAAGTCCTCCACTTCAAACAAAGACAAGGAGAAAAATTAAAAGATGCTTGGTATAGGATGCTAAAATCTTATCATGATTGCACTATATAGAGAGACTCTAAGATTTTACTTCGTAATTTTTATATTGGGCTCACCATACCCCATAGTTAACTCCTTGATTTTGCCGCCAAAGGGAATTTTATTGATATTGATCCCAGTGTTGCTTATGAAATTATAGAAGGGATAGTAGGAATACTTCCCCCACAAAAGGGACCATCTCCTGAGGGAACCCAAATCTTAGAGAAAAATTATGCAAATTGCAAAAGTCTACTGAACCTCTTAAAAATGTTGGGGGAAACCTTCACCGCATGAATACATTGGTTACACTTTGCAATAAGCGGTTGGATGCTCTAGATCTAAAAATCTCCGAGTATGAAGGGAAACGTAAGGAACCTCTTGGATCCGAGCATACCTCCATTCAAAAGATAAATACCAAAGATGGGAATACCTAGATCTATCCTTGCTTTTATGCCTAGCTAGGGGCATTAAACGATAACGCTTGTTGGGAGGCAACCCAATTTTATTTTTGTTTCTTGCTTTTTGATTATGTTTCCTAATAATTAATCCATCTAGACTCTGTTCAGATGTGTTTTTATGCTTTTAATAAGTGTTTGTGCCAAGTAGAACCTTTGGGAACACTTGGGGAAAGTCTTTGCGATCTTGCTGTAAAAAAACAGAAACTTTAGCGCTCACGAGTATTGCTGCCATTTTTTATTGGAGAGTGATATTTAGTTAATTCTGTTTGCAGATGATTAATACATAAATTACTCACGTCCATCAATTTATTTTAGAATTTTTGGGGTTCCAGAAGTATTCGAAACCTACAGACTACTACAGACTGTTCTGTTTTTGACAGATTCTGTTTTTCGTGTGATGTTTTCTTATTTTGATGAATCTATGGCTAGTAATAGAGTTTATGAACCATAGAAAAGTTGGAATACAGTAGGTTTGACACCAATATAAATAAAGAATGAGTTCATTACATCATTACAGTACCTTGAAGTGGTGGTTTCTTTTCTTTTACTAACAGAGCTCACGAGATTTTCTTTTAAGTTTTGTGTTGTGAAGTTTTCAAGTTTTGGGTAAAGATTTGATGGATTATGGAACAAGGAGTGGCAAGATCCTAAGCTTGGGGATGACCAAGGAACCCCAAGGTAAAATTCAAGGACAACCAAAAGCCTAAGCTTGGGGATGCCCCGTAAGGCATCCCCTCTTTCGTCTTCGTCCATCGGTAACTTTACTTGGAGCTATATTTTTATTCGCCACATAATATGTATTTTGATTGGAGCGTCTTGTATGATTTGAGTCTTTGATTTTTATTTTACCACAATCATCCTTGATGTACACACGTTTTGGGAGAGACACACATGAATTGGAATTTATTAGAATACTCTATGTGCTTCACTTATATCTTTTGAGTTGGATAATTTATTTATTTTTGCTCTAGTACTTCGCTTATATCTTTTAGAGCATGGCAGTGGTTCTATTTTATAGAAATAATTGATCTCTCATGCTTCACTTATATCATTTTGAGAGTCCTTTAGAACAGCATGGTAATTCACTTTGGTTATAAATTTTAAATGCCAAGAGAAGTTGGATGCTTGCTAGATGGTTTTGAGATATAAAGGCGGTAATATTAGAGGTGTGCTAGTTGAATAATTGTGAAATTGATGAATACTTGTGTTGAAGTTGGCAAGTTCCGTAGCATGCATGTATGGTAAGCGTTATGTGACAAATTTGAAGCATGGGGTGTTCTTTGATTGCTTACCTTATGAGTGGCGGTCGGGGACGAGCGATGGTCTTTTCCTACCAATCTATCCCCCTAGGAACATGTGCGTAGTGCTTGGTTTTAATGACTTGTAGATTTTTGCAATAAGTATGTGAGTTCTTTATGACTAATGTTGTGTCCATGGATTATACACACTCTCACCCTTCCATCATTGCTAGCCTCTTCGGTACCGTGTATTGCCCTTTCTCACCTTGAGAGTTGGTGCAAACTTCGCCGGTGCATCCAAATCCCGTGATATGATATGCTCTATCACACATAAGCCTCCTTATATCTTCCACAAAACAGCCACCATACCTACCTATTATGGCATTTCCATAGCCATCCCGAGATATATTGCCATGCAACTTTCCACCGTTCAATTTATTATGACACGCATCATCATTGTCATATTGCTTTGCATGATCATGTAGTTGACATCGTATTTGTGGCAAAGCCACCATGCTCAAAATTTTCATACATGTCACTCTTGACTCATCGCAATCCCAATACACCGCCGTAGGCATTCACATAGAGTCATACTTTGTTCTAAGTATCGAGTTGTAATTCTTGAGTTGTAAGTAAATAAAAGTGTGATGATCATCATTAGAGCATTGTCCCATGTGAGGAAAGGATGATGGATACTATGATTCCCCCACAAGTCGGGATGAGACTCTGGACGGAAAAAAGAGGCCAAAAAGGGGAAAAGAAGGCCAAAAAAATGAGAGAAAAGAGAGAAAGGACAATGTTACTATCCATTTTCCACACTTGTGCTTCAAAGTAGCACCATGATCTTCAAGATAGAGAGTCTCTTATTTTGTCACTTTCATATACTAGTGGGAATTTTTCATTATAGAACTTGGCTTGTATATTCCAATGATGGGCTTCCTCAAATGCCCTAGGTCTTCGTGAGCAAGCAAATTGGATGCACACCCACTTAGTTTCTTTGATGAGCTTTCATATATTTATAGCTCTAGTGCATCTGTTGCATAGCAATCCCTACTCCTTGCATTGACATCAATCGGTGGGCATCTCCATAGCCCATATATTAGCCGCGTCAATGTGAGACTTTCTCCCTTTTTGTCTTCTGACACAACCTGAATCATCATATTCTATTCCACCCATAGTTCTATGTCCATGGCTCGCGCTTATATATTGCGTAAAAGTCGAAAGAGTTTGAAACGGCTAAGTATGAAACAATTGCTTGGCTTGTCATCGGGGTTGTGCATGATGGGAGCATTTTGTGTGACGAAAATGAAGCATAGCCAAACTATATGATTTTGTAGGGATAAGTTTTCTTTGGCTATTGTATTTTGATAAGACATAATAGCTTGATTAGCATACTTGAGTATTACTATTTTTATGTCAACAATAAACTTTTATCTAGAATCTTTCGGATCTAAACATTCATGCCACAATAGAGAAAAATACATTGAAGAACATGCTAGAAAGTATTCCACATCAAAAATTCTGTTTTTATCATTTACCTACTCGAGGACGAGCAGGAATTAAGCTTGGGGATGCTGATACGTCTCCAACGTATCTATAATTTTTGATTGTTCTATACTATTATATTATCTATTTTGGATGTTAATGGGCTTTATTTTACACTTTTATATTATTTTTGGGACTAACCTATTAACCCAAGGCCCAGTGCAAATTGCTGTTTTTTGGCTATTTTAGTGTTTCACAGAAAAGGAATACCAAACGGAGTCCAAACGGAATGAAACCTTCGGGAGCGTGATTTTTGGAACAAATGTGATCCAGAGGACTTGGAGTGGACGTCAAGAAACGTACGAGGAGTCCACGAGGCAGGGGGCGCGCCTACCCCCCTCATGGGCCCCTCGTGGCTCAACCGACCTACTTCTTCCTCCTATATATGTTCACATACCCCGAAAACATCCAGGAGCACCACGAAACCCTATTTCCACCTCCGCAACATTCTGTACCCAAGAGATCCCATCTTGGGGCCTTCTCCGGAGCTCCGTCGGAGGGGGAATTGATCACGGAGGGCCTCTACATCAACTCCATGGCCCCTCCGATGATGTGTGAGTAGTTTACTTCAGAGCTTCGGGTCCATAGCTAGTAGCTAGATGGCTTCTTCTCTCTCTTTGGATCTCAATACAAAGTTCTCCTCGATCTTCTTTGAGATCTATTCGATGTAACTCTTTTTCGGTGTGTTTGTCGAGATGCGATGAATTGTGGGTTTATGATCAAGTCTATCTATGAACAATATTTGATTCTTCTCTGAAATGTTTTATGCATGATTGGTTATCTTTGCAAGTCTCTTCGAATTATCAGTTTGGTTTGGCCTACTAGATTGATCTTTCCTGTAATGGGAGAAGTGCTTAGCTTGGGGTTCAATCTTGTGGTGCTCGATCTAGTGACAGAAAGGGAAACGACACATACTGTATTTTTGCCATCGAGGATAAAAAGATGGGGTTTATATCATATTGCTTGAGTTAATCCCTCTACATCATGTCATCTTACCTAAGGCGTTACTCTGTTCTTATGAACTTAATACTCTAGATGCATGCTGGATAGCGGTCGATGTGTGGAGTAATAGTAG
Organism: Triticum urartu; assembly: GCF_056163025.1. Taxonomy (NCBI): domain Eukaryota; kingdom Viridiplantae; phylum Streptophyta; class Magnoliopsida; order Poales; family Poaceae; genus Triticum; species Triticum urartu. The sequence goes on along the minus strand of NC_141879.1, from coordinate 308,871,120 downwards.
TAGATGCAGGCAGGAGTCGGTCTACTTGTCGCGGACGTGATGCCTATATAGATGATCATGCCTAGATATTCTCATAATTATTCGCTTTTCTATCAATTTCTCGACAGTAATTCGTTCACCCACCGTAATACTTATGCTATCTTGAGAGAAGCCACTAGTGAAACCTATGGCCCCAGGTCTATTCTCCATCATATAAGTTTCCAATCTATTTTTACTTTGCAATCTTTACTTTCAATCTATATCATAAAAATACCAAAAATATTCATCTTATCACTATTATCTCTATCAGGTCTCACTCTCGTAAGTGACCGTGAAGGGATTAACAACCCCTTTATCGTGTTGGTTGCGAGGTTCTTATTTGTTTGTGTAGGTACGAGGGACTTGCATGTGGCCTCCTACTGGATTGATACCTTTGTTCTCAAAAACTGAGGAAATACTTACGCTACTTTGCTGCATCACCCTTTCCTCTTCAAGGGAAAACCAACGTAGTGCTCAAGAGGTAGCACACAGCCGAACGAGTCAACCCTCCTACTCGTCTCCGCGTGGGCATCCACTGCCGCGTATTCCCCGGCTCCGCGTCTTCCCCTTCCTAGGCCTCGCCATCGTCCAGTGCCTTGGTGCTTGTCGGTGTCAAAACCGGCAGATCTCGGGTAGGGGTCCCAAACTGTGCGTCTAAGGATTGATGGTAACAGGAGACAAGGGACACGATGTTTACCCAGGTTCGGACCCTCTTGATGGAGGTAATACCCTACTTCCTGCTTGATTGACTTTGATGAGTATAGGGGTTACAAGAGTTGATCTACCTCGAGATCGTATGTTGTGGTCTAAACCCTACAGGTATGATGAGTAATGTCATAATCATCTATTGACTAGCCTGGCCTCGGCTTATATAACATACCCGAGGCCTAGGATAACAAGAGTCATAGTCGAATACGTCGGTGGAGAGGAGTCCTTGTCTTGATCACCAAGTCTTGTGGAATCTTCCTCATGTATACATCGGCTGTCCGAACTGGCCCATGAGCATACGGCCATGGGGGTCCTCGGCCCAATCCAACTGATTAGGACACGACGTGGTGAGTACCCCCTAGTCCAGGACACCATCAGTAGCCCCCTGAACCGGTCTTCAAGTTGGGGACGCTCCTCGATTCTTCCGAATTGTTCTTCATCTTCGGTCGGTGGTCTTGAAAACTGGTTCAACAAATCTTCCCATCTTTGATCTTGAGGATCGCCGAAGTAAATCCGAAGAGTTTACACTTCGGGTATCCGAGGAGCCCCTTTAAGTTCTCAGCCTTTATCAATGCCTTGTTATTTTTATGCCACACCTCGGGTTTGAAGTTGTTCCCGGGCGGCAATGTCTTCTTGCGTCCGAGCTCCAACGCCGGACTGCATTCGAGGTATCTTTTGCAACCGAGCACCAACGCCGGACCGCTTCCGAGCTCCAACGCCAGAATGTATCCGAGCTCCAACGCCGGACTATATCCAAAGTGTCATAAATCACCTTGGTTTAAAAAATTTGAAGGAGTTTAGCTGAGCTTAATGCCGGAAATGCCCTCTATGGAGCCAGCCAATGGCGCCCGAGCTTTATGCCGGAATGCTTCTGAGGTGGTGCACCACCCTGACTATGGGCCTATTTTTGTCAATATTTTTGATTGGTGCAATTTATTCTCTATCGAGGTATATAGCCAGTAGCCCTCAAGGTGTGTATCGGTCTAAAACCCAAGATGCACCTGAAGGATGACATAAGACTGCTGATCCCAGTAGCCGCTGAGACTCAGGTTGATTTGCAAAATCGGCCTAAGGATCAACTCCTAGCTCGGCAGAATACTTCGGGACACAAAAAGCAGTGTGCAAAGTCCTCGAGACTCAGATTGGGTGCGGCCGACCAACCTGAGGATCATAATCTCCTCAAAAACGATATTGCACTTAAATTTTCTGCACTGGATTGCCAATGTAGTAGCCCCCGAGACACTGGTCGGGTGGCAACACCAGATCAAGGGATCGATGTGCCCCTTTAATATTAGTAAATGATAAGCCAGAATCCCAGTTGCCCCCGAGCCTTAATGCGGGCACGGGTGGCCAAATTAAGGATCGATATCCAGAGTAAAATCACAAATCATGTGTAATGGTTCTATGTATCCAAGTACTTTACATCATTAATGCTCGGATCCGCATTGCACAAAACTTTGTTGACCGACCATCGGCTTCCACCTCCTCGGCCAGTAGCCGATGAGTGTTTGTCCTACTTTATAATGTCATTAGAAGGGCAAAGATTTATGAAAAACAAGGCAATCCGGCCATACAGTTTTATAAACAAAGGTACATGGATAGATATGTTATATTATTTAATGTAAGAAACATCTTCCAAGGAAAATAGTCCCGCTATCGGTTCCTTTCTTTGGGTCGTCATGCGTATCATGATCATGAAACCTCACCTCCGATCAATGTGGGAAGAAAATATTGAGGATTTAGTTCGGGTAAAGTTCCCAAACCTTGTGGTATTAGTGAACCAAAAATTTTACTTCCGTCATTGCCGACCAATGTGATCCTTTAAGATCGCTAGCTTTCGGCGTCACCCAGTCTGAGGTACTAACTCGGATGACCCGGTAGTAACAATCACAGAGGTGCTCCCTTTACCGCCTAGCCGAACAATCAGGAACGTAGGGGTAAGCACAGGAGCCAGGAAACCCAGCTTGGGAAAAATCTTAAGTCAAATTGATGCATATTTATGGCTTTATAACGATGACTATATTAAATACAAATGACGATGATATGTTTATTTTGACTCTATTGCGACCGTTTATCAGTCGAAAGTGGCCCATCATCGGCTTCTACCCCTTTGTAGATATTACGCAGGGTGTCTCCGCAATAACAAGATAACCCTTAGCTGACGTCTCGGTGCCCGAAGGCGGTTGTGTTAGCGGAAATGAGGCAATCAGATATGCGGGCTTTATAACTTTTACTTAGTCATAGGATCTTTAAATTGGGGAAGCTAGCTGTGAGCCCCCGGTTATTGTTCGGCGACATCCGAGGTCAAGTCGTAAACACTTCGGCCAATGTTATGAACGACCCGTCATTTAACACAGTCATCGGATAGCTAACTGATACGTCTCCAACGTATCTATAATTTTTGATTGCTCCATGCTATATCATCTACTGTTTTGAATGTTTATGGGCTTTATTATATACTTTTATATCATTTTTTGGGACTAACCTATTAACCGGAGGCCCAGCCAAGATTTGCTGTTTTATGCATATTTCAGTGTTTCGAAGAAAAGGAATATCAAACGGAGTCGAAACGGAACGAAATCAACTGGAGAAGTTATTTTTGGAAGGAAACCTACCGGATAGACTTGGACCCTACATCAGAAGATGAAGGAGGAGCTCATGAGGGTAGGGGGCGCGCCCACCCCCCTGGGGCACGCCCCTCTGCCTCGTGGCCCCCCCTTCGGTCCACCGACGTACTCCTTTCACCCATATATACCCACGTATCCTAAAACTTCCAAAAAGAAGAATAGATCGGGAGTTCCGCCCCCAAAAGCCTCCGTAGCCACCGAAAACCAATCCAGACCCATTTCGGCAACCTGCCGGAGTGGGAATCCCTCTCCGGTGGCCATCATCATCATCCCGACGCTCTCCATGACAAGGAGGGAGTAGTTAACCCTCGGGGCTGAGGGTATGTACCAATAGCTATGTGTTTGGTCTCTCTCTCTCTCTCTCGTGTTCTTGATTTGGCACGATCTTGATGTATCACGAGCTTTGCTATTATAGTTGGATCCTATGTTTCTCCTCCCCCCTCTTCTCTCTTGTAATGAATTGAGTTTCCCCTTTGAAGTAATCTTATCAGATTGAGTGTTTAAAGATTTGAGAACACTTGATGTATGTCTTGCCATGCGTATCTGTGGTGACAATGGGATGCCACGTGATTCACTTGATGTATGTTTTGGTGATCAACTTGCGGGTTCCTCCCATGAACCTATGCATAGGGGTTGCCACACGTTTTCATCGTGATTCTCCGGTAGAATTTTCGGGCACTCTTTGAGGTCCTATGTGTTGGTTGAATAGATGAATCTGAGATTGTGTGATGCATATCGTATGATCATACCCATGAATACTTGAGGTGACATTGGAGTATCTAGGTGACATTAGGGTTTTGGTTGATGTGTGTCTTAAGGAGTTATTCTAGTACAAACTCTAGGGCTGTTTGTGACACTTATAGGAATAGCCCAACTGATTGATTGGAAAGAATAACTTTGAGGTGGTTTCGTACCCTACCATAATATCTTCGTTTGTTCTCCTCTATTAGTGACTTTGGAGTGACTCTTTGTTGCATGTTGAGGGATAGTTATATGATCCAATTATGTTATTATTGTTGAGGGAACTTACACTAGTGGAAGTATGAACCCTAGGCCTTGTTTCCTAGCATTGCAATACCGTTTACACTCACTTTAACCATTAGTTACCTTGCTGTTTTTATATTTTCAGATTACAAAAACCTTTATCTACCATCCAGATACCTCTTGTATCACCATCTCTTCGCCGAACTAGTGCACCTATACAATTTAACATTGTATTGGGTGTGTTGGGGACACAAGAGACTCTTTGTTATTTGGTTGCAGGGTTGCTCAAGAGAGACCATCTTCATCCTACACCTCCTACGGATTGATATACCTTAGGTCATCCACTTGAGGGAAATTTGCTACTGTCCTACAAACCTCTGCACTTAGAGGCCCAACAACGTCTACAAGAAGAAGGTTGTGTAGTAGACATCAAGCTCTTTTCTGGCGCCGTTGCCGGGGAGGTGGGTGCTTGAAGGTATATCTTTAGATCTTGCAATCGAGTCTTTTAGTTTCTTGTTTTATCACTAGTTTAGTTTATAAAAGATAACTATAAAAAAATGGAATTAAGTTTGTCTCATATGCTTCATCTTTTTAATATCTTTCATGAGTATGATGGAAAGGAAAATTGTGCTCAAGTGCTTGAAGAAGAAATCTATAAAATGTTTGGCACTAAATATTCGAATGATGAGCATTATTGCAATGTTGTTAGTATGAATTCCTTGAATATCCATGATGCTAATAATATGCAAAGCGACAAGCTTGGGGAAGCTATGTTTGATGAAGATGATATTTTTTATCCCCCAAGCTTTGATGAGCAAATTTGCTATGATGAAAGCATGCCTCCTATCTATGATGATTATTGTGATGACACGTATGCTTTAAAGAATAATTATAACCATGAAACTTGTCATCTTGATCTTAATTTTCAATCACATGATAGTTATTTTGTTGAGTTTGCTCCCACTATTATTCATGAGAAGAAATTTGCCTATGTGGGGAGTAGTAAATTTTCTATGCTTGTAGATCATGAAAAGAATGCTTTAGGTGCTGGTTATATTGTTGAATTCATTCATGATACTACTTAAAATTATTATGAGGCAGGAATATATGCTTGTAGGAATTGCAATAATATCAAGTTTCCTCTCTATGTGCTTAAAATCTTGAAGTTTTGCTTGCTTTACCTTCCTATGCAAGTTGTTTATTGTTCCCATAAGTTGTTTGTTCACAAAATCCCTATTCATAGGAAGTGGGTTAGGATTAAATGTGCTAGTCATATTCTTCATGATGCTCTCTTTATGTTCCAATTCTTACCCTTTATGTGAGCATCATTGAAATCATCATGCCTAGCTAGGGGCATTGAACGATAGCGCTTGTTGGGAGGCAACCCAATTTTATTTTTAGTTCCTTGATTTTTGTTCCTGTTTAGTAATAAATAATTCATCTAGCCTCTGTTTATATGTGGTTTTATGCTTTTAATTAATTTTTGTGCCAAGTACAACCTTTGGGAAGACTTGGGGAAAGTCTTGTTGATCATGCTGTCAAAAACAGAAACTTTAGCGCTCACGAGAATTGCTGCCATTTTTATTTTGAGAGTGCTATTTAGTTAATTCTTTTTGAAGATGATTAATAGACAAATTCCTCAGGTCAAGAAATTTATTTGAGAATTTTATGAGTCCAAAAGTATACGTTTGATCCAGATTACTACAGACTGTTCTGTTTTTGACAGATTCTGTTTTTTTCATGTGTTGTTTACTTATTTTGATGAATCTATGGCTAGTAAAATAGTTTATAAACCATAGAGAAGTTAGAATACAGTAGGTTTAACACCAATATAAATAAAGAATGAGTTCATTACAGTACCTTGAAGTGGTGTTTTGTTTTCTTTCGCTAACAGAGCTTACGAGTTTTCTTTTAAGTTTTGTGTTGTGAAGTTTTCAAGTTTTGGGTACGGATTCGATGGACTATGGAATAAGGAGTGGAAAGAGCCTAATCTTGGGGATGCCCGAGGCACCCCAAGGTAATATTCAAGGATAGCCAAGAGCCTAAGCTTGGGGATGCCCCGGAAGGCATCCCCTCTTTCGTCTTCGTTCATCGGTAACTTTACTTGGAGCTATATTTTTATTCACCACATGATATGTGTTTTGCTTGGAGCGTCAATTTATTTTGTTAGGATTTGCTTGCTGTTATTTAGAAAAATATTTTTCATCTTTTATTTCAATAAAAGTGGCATTGATAGCCTTTACTATGCCTATGTTACAAGTATACATGTTGCTGTTTGAAAACAGAAAGTTTACTGCTGTTGCAATAATTTCCTAGAAAATTCATAATGTGATAAAATGTTGAAACATTTTTCATATTAAGCTCCGATAAATTTACAACAGTGGGAATTTTCTTTCATAATTTTTGGAGTTAGGGAAGTATGGATGTTTCAGCATTCTTTACAGACTATCCTGTTTAGGCAGATTGCTGTTATGTTTGCATTGTTTGCATATGTTTGCTTTTTTAATGATTCTATTTGAGGATAGGACTATTAAATATGCAGAGTAATTTAGTATTAAATGTTGAATAATAATTTTAGTGATTTTCTACAGTAGAGATAAGGTTTTTGCAATGGTTTATACTAACTTATCTCACGAGTCCTTGTTGAGTTTTGTGTGGATGATGCTTTTGAGATTTAGGGAGACCGTGATATGAGAGGAATTAAGGAGACACAAAAGCTCAAGCTTGGGGATGCCCAAGGCACCCCAAGATAATATTTCAAGAAGTCTCAAGCATCTAAGCTTGGGGATGCCCCGGTTGGCATCCCACCTTTCTTCTTAATCAATTATCGGTTAGTTTCGATTGATCCTAAGTTTTTGCTTCTTCACATGATGTTTGCTATTCTTAGAATGTCATTTTATTTTGCTTTGCTTGCTGTTTTAATAAAATACCAATATCTTAAATTCTTAAATGTTAGAGTCTTCACATAGATGCATAATTATTCGACTACTCATTGATCTTCACTTATATCTTTCGGAGTAGTTTGTCGTTTGCTCTAGTGCTTCACTTATATCTTTTTAGAGCATGGTGGTAGTTCTATTTTGAAGAAATAGATGAACTCTCATGCTTCACTTAGATTATTTTGAGAGTCTTAAATAGCATGGTAATTTGCTTAAAATCCTAATATGCTAGGTATTCAAGATTAGTAAAAACTTTCTTATGAGTGTGTTGAATACTAAAAGAAGTTTGATACTTGATGATTGTTTTGAGATATGGAGGTAATAATATCAAAGTCATGCTAGTTGAGTAGTTGTGAATTTGAGAAATACTTGTGTTGAAGTTTGTGATTCCCGTAGCATGCACGTATGGTGAACCGTTATGTGATGAAGTCGGAGCATGATTTATTTATTGATTGTTTTCCTTATGAGTGGCGGTCGGGGACGAGCGATGGTCTTTTCCTACCAAACTATCCCCCTAGGAGCATGCGCGTAATACTTTGCTTTGATAACTTGTAGATTTTTGCAATAAGTATATGAGTTCTTTATGACTAATGTTGAGTCCATGGATTATATGCACTCTCACCCTTCCACCCTTGCTAGCCTCTCTAGTACTGCGCACCTTTCACCGGTACCATAAACCCACCATTTACCTTCCTCAAAACAGCCACCATACCTACCTATTATGGCATTTCCATAGCCATTGCGAGATATATTGCCATGCAACTTTCCACCGTTCCATTTATTATGACACGCTTCATCATTGTCATATTACTTAGCATGATCAAGTAGTTGACATCGTATTTGTGGCAAAGTCACCATTGATAATTCTTTCATACATGTCACTCATGAGTCATTGCACATCCCGGTACACCGCTGGAGGCATTCATATAGGGTCATATCTTGTTCTAAGTATCGAGTTGTAATTCTTGAGTTGTAAGTAAATAAAAGTGTGATGAACATCATTATTAGAGCATTGTCCCGGTGAGGAAAGGATGATGGAGACTATGATTCCCCCACAAGTTGGGATGAGACTCCGGACGAAAATAAATAAATAAAAGAGGCCAAACAAGCCCAAATAAAAAAAGAGAAAAGAGGCCATAAAAAAAGAGAAAGGCCCAAATAAAAAAATAAAAATGAGAGAAAAAGAGAGAAGGGGCAATGCTACTATCCTTTTACCACACTTGTGCTTCAAAGTAGCACAATGATCTTCATGATAGAGAGTCTCCTATGTTGTCACTTTCATATACTAGTGGGAATCTTTCATTATAGAATTTGGCTTGTATATTCCAATGATGGGCTTCCTCAAAATGCCCTAGGTCTTCATGAGAAAGCAAGTTGGATGCACACCCACTTAGTTTCTTTTTGAGCTTTCATACATTTATAGCTCTAGTGCATCCGTTGCATGGCAATCCCTACTCACTCACATTGATATCTATTGATAGACATCTCCATAGCCCGTTGATACGCCTAGTGATGTGATACTATCTTCTCCTTTTTTTTCTCCACAACCACCATTCTATTCCACCTATAGTGCTATGTCCATGGCTCACGGTCATGTATTGTGTGAAGATTGAAAAAGTTTGAGAACAACAAAAGTATGAAACAATTGCTTGGCTTGTCATCGGGGTTGTGCATGATTTAAATACTTTGTGTGGTGAAGATGGAGATAGCCAAACTATATGATTTTGTAGGGATAGCTTTCTTTGGCCATGTTATTTTGAGAAGACATAATTGCTTTGTTAGTATGCTTGAAGTATTATTATTTTTATGTCAATATGAACTTTTATCTTGAATCTTTCGGATCTGAATATTCATGCCACAATTTAGAAGAATTACATTGAAATTATACCAACTAGCATTCCACATCAAAAATTATCTTTTTATCATTTACCTACTCGAGGACGAGTAGGAATTAAGCTTGGGGATGCTGATACGTCTCCAACGTATATATAATTTTTGATTGATCCATGCTATATCATCTATTGTTTTGAATGTTATGGTCTTTATTATACACTTTTATATCATTTTTTGGGACTAACCTATTAACCGGAGGCCCGGCCCAGATTTGCTGTTTTATGCCTATTTCAGTGTTTCGAAGAAAAGGAATATCAAACGGAGTCGAAACGGAATGAAATCAACTGGAGAAGTTATTTTTGGAAGGAAACCTACCGGATAGACTTGGACCCTACATCGGAAGATGAAGGAGGAGCTCACAAGTGTAGGGGGTGCGCCCCCTGCCTCATGGCCCCCCCTTCGGTCCACCGATGTACTCCTTTCACCCATATATACCCACGTATCCTAAAACTTCCAAAAAGGAGAATAGATCATGAGTTCCGCCACCAGAAGCCTCCGTAGCCACTGAAAACCAATCTAGACCCGTTCCGGCACCCTGCTGGAGGGGGAATCCCTCTCCGGTGGCCATCATCATCATCCCGGCGCTCTCCATGACGAGGAGGGAGTAGTTCACCCTTAGGGCTGAGGGTATGTACCAGTAGCTATGTGTTTGATCTCTCTCTCTCTCGTGTTCTTGATTTGGCACGATCTTGATGTGTCACGAGCTTTGCTATTATAGTTGGATCCTATGTTTCTCCTCCCCCTCTTCTCTCTTGTAATGAATTGAGTTTCCCCTTTGAAGTAATCTTATCGGATTGAGTCTTTAAAGATTTGAGAACACTTGATGTATGTCTTGCTGTGCGTATCTGTGGTGACAATAGGATGCCACGTGATTCACTTGATGTATGTTTTGGTGGTCAACTTGCGGGTTCCACCCATGAACCTATGCATAGGGGTTGGCACACGTTTTCGTCGTGATTCTCCGGTAGAACTTTGGGGCACTCTTTGAGGTCCTATGTGTTGGTTGAATAGATGAATCTGAGATTGTGTGATGCATATCGTATAATCATACCCACGAATACTTGAGGTGACATTGGAGTATCTAAGTGACATTAGGGTTTTGGTTGATGTGTGTCTTAAGGTGTTATTCTAGTACAAACTCTAGGGCTGTTTGTGACACTTATAGGAATAGCACAACTGATTGATTGGAAAGAATAACTTTGAGGTGGTTTCGTACCCTACCATAATCTCTTCGTTTGTTCTCCGCTATTAGTGACTTTGGAGTGACTCTTTGTTGCATGTTGAGGGATAGTTATATGATCCAATTATGTTATTATTGTTGAGGGAACTTACACTAGTGAAAGTATGAACCCTAGGCCTTGTTTCCTAGCATTGCAATACCGTTTACGCTCACTTTTACCATTAATTACCTTGCTGTTTTTATAATTTCAGATTACAAAAACCTTTATCTACCATCCATATTGCACTTGTATCACCATCTCTTCGCCGAACTAGTGCACCTATACAATTTACCATTGTATTGGGTGTGTTGGGGACACAAGAGACTCTTTGTTATTTGGTTGCAGGGTTGCTCGAGAGAGACCATCTTCATCCTACACCCCCTACGGATTGATAAACCTTAGGTCATCCACTTGAGGGAAATTTGCTACTGTCCTACAAACCTCTGCACTTGGAGGCCCAACAACGTCTACAAGAAGAAGGTTGTGTAGTGGACATCACTAACCAGTTTACGCGTATTGTGATAGTCAGTTTTTAGCTTTCTCCACTGAGGTGCTTGACCATGTGAGCTGGAGGCACAATTGCAGTGGTTCTCCCTTTGCACACCTAGCCGAACAAAGCAGAACGTAGGAGGCAAGCGCAGCAGCCGGACAACCCAACTATTGACCGAAGACACAATTCGAAACTGATGCATATTTAGCAATATCCGATAATGTTTTTGCTGAATCTCTAAAGGTGTCCAGCGTTGCACTGCGAGACTTTTGCTGAAAACACACAAATAGTTTAAAAGTGCCATAATCTTGGAAAACCAAAAAAACGTCAGTAAAAACATGACGTCCGAACAAGATCAAGTGTTCGGTGCCAATCCAAAAATTGGAAAAATAAAAAATTATGCTGCTGCCGTGCTTTAACATGACACACCCGATCTCAACACTTCAACCGGGCCAGCCTACGGCTTCGAGCTCCTTATCCCAAAGGGGGAGTACTTCTTCAAGGCCAGCTTAGTGAACTAAACTCGAGCGGCTTTTTAGAGAGAAGACATGCTATCTGGCTATTGACCATACACTCGAGTCGAAAAAGGAGCGGTGGAAAAAGACTTTGCAACGACCAACAAGAAAACACATTTACTATAAAACAACTCATATAAATTTTAAGAGCCCCCAAGTGACTTGGGTAAAAGAATTTTATGTATAATGATTGTATGTACCGATGTACTTATATCATATCTATGTTCACCCGAACTTTAAACGCGTCTTAATCGACCGTCGCCTTCTCCCTCTTAGGTCAAGGACCGAAAAGTGTCATGTACTCCACCTGTCAAAAGCATCGACGGTGTTTCCGATAACCAGGCAATCAGGCCATAAGGCTGTAATAGACAAAGCACGCTTAGGGAACCTATGCTATATTACTGACGAAGTGTAAGAAGCATCTTCGAAGAAAATAGTACCTCCACTTATACCTTTCTTCGGTTGCTCATTGTTACTATGAGACTTGTGCAATAGAGTTTTTGTACTCATGAGTTCCGTTGTGTGCCGACCATTATTGAAAACAATAAGAGCGCTAGCTTTCGGCTTCACCCATTCTGAGGTACTAACTCGGATGACCCGGTAGTAACAATCGCAGAGGTGCTCCCTTTACCGCCTAGCCGAACAATCGGGAATGTAGGGGTAAGCACAGGAGCCAGGCAACCCAGCTTGCGAAACACTTAAGTCAACATGGTGCATATTGTGGCGTAATACACGAACAATGAATGAAGCCATACAAGTATAATCATATGCAAGAGGAAAGGCTTCATAAAGGAAGCCCCCAAGCAAACGGGGTATTTGAATTTGCTTGCAACAAACAAGGTTTTGACAAAGAAAGTTTTTTGCAAATGACTTTTTGTCAAAAAAGCATAATGCTTGGTCGAACTGGACGGAATTTAAAACTAAAGGTTTTTAAGCATGGAAGTGACTTAGCTGGTTAATGTGCTCGCTATCGATGCACGACCCGAGCTTACGGCGGGACAAGGTCCCAGCCCCCAAGCCTGTCCCAAGGTGGCGGAGTGAAGAGCTCGGCACTCCGAAGTGGCGACATAGCACGGCCAATGCAGGCCAGCAGTGTGACGCCAAAGTCCCCGGCATGGCTTAATGAAGTAATGACGAAGCCCTCGGTCCAGCCGAGGTGACGTGGTACGTCGGTACGCCAAGGTGACAGCGCTGTCCGACCCGGATCCTTTACCTGTGCACAGAAAATAGTGCAAGTCAGAGATAATAGGAATAATAAAAAAATTGTTGCATAATTAATAATTTATGCAAAGTGAGTAATAAAAGAAATATGGCCCGTGTGCCGAACACTCGATAAGGTAGAGCTCTCTCAGCGATGCCGAAGTCCTCGAGGCAACCGAACATGTCGGTATGGCAATTCGACCAACAAGGTGATTGAGGGAGTCCTGGATTAGGGGGTCTCCGGACAGCCGGACTATATCCTTTGGCCGGATTGTTGGACTATGAAGATATGAGATTGAAGACTTTGTCCCGTGTCCGGATGGGACTCTACTTAGCGTGGAAGGCAAGCTAGGCAATACGGATATGTATATCTCCTCCTTTGTAACCGACCTTGTGTAACCCTAGCCCCCTCCGGTGTCTATATATACCGGAGGGTTTTAGTCCATAGACAGACAGACAATTATACCATAGGCTAGCTTCTAGGGTTTAGCCTCTTTGATCTCGTGGTAGATCAACTCTTGTAATACTCATATAATCAAGAACAATCAAGCAGGACGTAGGGTATTACCTCCATCAAGAGGGCCCGAACCTGGGTAAACATCGTGTCCCCTGCCTCCTGTTACCATCCGCCTTAGACGCACAGTTCGGGACCTACCCGAGATCCGCCGGTTTTGACACCGACACCCGCCTCCTGTTACCATCAGCCTTAGACGCATAGTTCGGGACCCCCTACCCGAGATCCGCCAGTTTTGACACCGACATTGGTGCTTTCATTGAGAGTTCCTGTTGGCGAACGTAGTAATTTCAAAAAATTTCCTATGCACACGCAAGATCATGGTGATGCATAGCAATGAGAGGGGAGAGTGTTATCCACGTACACTCGTAGACCGAAAGCGAAAGCGTTAGCACAACGCGGTTGATGTAGTCGTACGTCTTCATGATCTGACCGATCAAGTACCGAACGTACGGCACCTCCGAGTTCAGCACACGTTCAGCTCGATGACGTCCCTCGAACTCCGATCCAGCCGAGTGTTGAGGGAGAGTTTCGTCAGCACGATGGCGTGGTGACGATGTTGATGTTCTACCGACGTAGGGCTTCGCCTAAGCACCGCTACAGTATTATCGAGGTGGACTATGGTGGAGGGGGGCACCGCACATGGCTAAGAGATCAATGATCTAATGTTGTGTCTCTAGGGTGCAAAGGAGCAAAGGGGGGTGCAGCCGGCCAGGGCATATGCGCGCCAGGAGGAGTCCTACTCCCACCGGGAGTAGGACTCCCCCCCCTTTCCTAGTTGGAATAGGACTTGGGAGGGGGGAGAAGGAAAGAGTGGGGCCGGCCCCCTTGCCCTAAACCAATTCGGTTTGGGACTTGGGGGGGCGCCCCACACTTCCTTAGCTTCCCTCCTTTTCCACTAAGGCCCATGTAGGCCCATTAAGCCCCCGGGGGGTTCCGGTAACCTCCCGGTACTCTAGTAAAATCCCGATTTCACCCGGAACACTTTCGATATCCAAACATAGGCTTCCAATATATCAATGTTCATGTCTCCGTCATTTCGAGACTCCTCGTTATGTCCGTGATCACATCCGGGACTCCAAACAACCTTCGGTACATGAAAACATAAAACTCATAATATAACTATCATCGTAGCGTTAAGCGTGCGGACCCTACGGGTTAGAGAACTATGTAGACATGACCGAGACACGTCTCCGGTCAATAACCAATAGCGGAACATGGATGCTCATATTGGCTCCCACATATTCTACGAAGATCTTTATCGGTCAGACCGCATAACAACATACGTTGTTCCCTTTGTCATCGGTATGTTACTTGCCCGAGATTCGATTGTCGGTATCTCAATACCTAGTTCAATCTCGTTACTGGCAAGTCTCTTTACTCGTTCTGTAATACATCATCCCACAACTAACTCATTAGTTACAATGCTTGCAAGGCTTAAGTGATGTGCATTACCGAGAGGGCCCAGAGATACCTCTCCGACAATCGGAGTGACAAATCCTAATCTCGAAATATGCCAACCCAACAAGTACCTTCGGAGACACCTGTAGAGCACCTTTATAATCACCCAGTTACGTTGTGACGTTTGGTAGCACACAAAGTGTTCCTTCGGTAAACGGGAGTTGCATAATCTCATAGTAATAGGAACATGTATAAGTCATGAAGAAAACAATAGCAACAAACTAAACGATCAAGTGCTAGGCTAACGGAATGGGTCAAGTCAATCACATCATTCTCCTAATGATGTGATCTCGTTAATCAAATGACAACTCATGTCTATGGTTAGGAAACATAACCATCTTTGATCAACGAGCTAGTCAAGTAGAGGCATACTAGTGACACTCTGTTTGTCGATGTATTCACACATGTATTATGTTTCCGGTTAATACAATTCTAGCATGAATAATAAACATTTATCATGATATAAGGAAATAAATAATAACTTTATTATTGCCTCTAGGGCATATTTCCTTCAGTTCCACTGTGTCGTCACCATAAGGCTTGATGGCTCCTTCGATCATCGCTAGCGATGCGGTCCAGGGTGAGGCTTTCCTCCTCGGACAGATCTTCATATTCGGCGGCTTCGCACTGCGGGCCAATTCGCTTGGACGTCTGGAGCAGATCGAGAGCTACGCCCTTGGCCATTAGGTCAGATTTGGAAACTTGAACTACATGGCCGACATCAGTGGAGACTTGATCTTCGAAGGATTCGAGCCCATGCCAGAAGCGCCGCACAATCGCGACGAGCAAGACGTAACTCTGCCGTCGGACAATGTTTGGGAGATCGCATCCGCAGCTACTCCGGCCGTTAATTCGGAGCAAATCGTGCCATCCGAGAGCGGAGGGATAGACCCCGCCATGGAGGCCGCACTCTCAGTGGCGATAGAGCCAGATACTGACTTCACCCCTTTCGAGAGCCGCGTCGCCGAACCACTGGATTTATCCCCAGCCACGGACTCCGAGCCGCCTACATCCGTGCATGTTGAATCCGATAGGGGCGCTGATCATGGAATTCACCTCCGCGGATATCTTTCAGCACTCACCTCTCGGAGATGTGCTAAATTCATTAAGGTCTCTCTCCCTGTCAGGAGAACCTTGGCCGAACTATGTCCGGCTAGAATGGGATGCGGAGGACGAAGAAATTCGCTGCCCACCCACCACCCACTTAGTAGCCACTGTCGACGACTTAACAAACATGCTCGACTTTTACTCCGAAGACATCGACGGTATGGACGACGATGCAGGAGACGAACAGGAACCACCTCCCATAGGGCGCCGGACCGCCACTTCATCACATGACGTATACATGGTGGATACACCCAGAGAGGACAATGGCAAAGAGACAGCGGAGGATGCCCCCTCCAAGCAACCCCGGCGCCGACATCAGCGGCGCCGCTCTAACTCCCGCCATAGCAAAAATAGCGATAACAGCGCAAGAGGAAATAACAGTCCAGTCGACTCTAGAAGAAACGACGACTGCACCACACTGGTGCAGAGCACGATCAAGATGCAAACCGCAAACATAGTACGGATCCGACGTCCGACCACGACGATGCCAAGGATAAGCCTCATCAAACCCCGTCTGGGGAAGAAAACAGTCCGGACGAAGAGGCTCACATCATCCCGGAAACGCACTCGGAGCAGGAAAACCTCCACAGAAGGCTTATCGACACAGTGAGGAGCCTGAAGAAACAGAAGCAAAGTCTCAAGGTCGCACAAGATACGCTCAACAGCAAGTCGAACAAAGTAACAAAGTATGGTGGAAGTTACCATAAAAATAGCTATCCAAAGCGCAAGCTATTACCGGAATTCGACGATGAGGCTTTAGAGCCCAGACAGCCGAAGAGTGATACGGCCGACCGGCCGGATCCACCACCTTGTGAACACGATAGAGCGGCTAACAAAGTCGCGCATCAGTCAACACACGATCTACGTGAGAACTTGCGTCAAAAATCCAGCGCGACCAGATCTATCTATGGATCTAGGAAGCGCGCTACGGTACAAAACCAACACCGAACACTACAACCGTCCGAACACCATGGCGCATCCCAATACAGGGGTGCCACACACCCCTTATGTTTCACTGATGAGGTGCTGGATCACGATGGGGTTCAAACCGGTGAACATAGAGGCGTACGATGGAACCACAGACCTGGAGTCTGGATAGAGGACTTCATCCTCCATATTCATATGGCTCGTGGAGACGATCTCCATGCCATTAAATACTTGCCCCTCAAGCTTAAAGGGCCAGCTCGGCACTGGCTGAAAAGCCTCCCTGAAAACTCAATTGGAAGTTGGGAGGAGCTCGAGGACGCTTTTCGGGCCAATTTTCAGGGGACTTATGTCCGCCCTCTGGATGCAGACGATTTAAGTCATATAATCCAACCGTCCGGAGAGTCCGCCCGAAAGCTTTGGAATAGGTTCCTCACCAAGAAGAACCAAATCATCGACTGTCCGGACGCCGAAGCCTTAGCAGCTTTTAAACACAGCGTCCGAGATGAATGGCTTACCAGACACCTCGGTCAAGAAAAACTAAGAACAATGGCAGCCCTAACAAGCCTCATGATCCACTTTTGTGCGGGCGAGGACAACTGGTTGGCCCGTAGCAGCACCAGTGACCCAAGCACATCCGAAGTCAGGGATAGCAATGGTAAACCACGACGCAACAAAAACAAGCGTCGAATTAAAGAAGGTAGCCCAAATTACACGGCGGTAAAACGCCGGATTCAGGGGCTCCCGACCAGGTCAGCGGGAAAAACCTTTCAAAGGCAGCAGAGAAGGACAATCTGGCCTAAACAAAATTCTTGACAAACTCTGTCAGATTCATGGCACCCCAGACAAACATGGAAATCATACCCACAGAGAATGTTGGGTCTTCAAGCAGGCCGGTAAGCTAAACGCCGAACACAAAGGGGAAGAGACACCAGGCGAAGACGAGGATGAGCTTCGCCAGCAAAGCGCCGGAGGACAAAAAAAGTTCCCACCAGAGGTTAAAACAGTAAACGTGATCCATGTGACAAAGAGGAGAAGCAAGCATGCACTCCGAGGCACACGCGCCATAGAGCCCGTCACCCCTAGGTTCAACCCCTGGTTGGCCTGCCCGATCACTTTTGATCGTAGGGATCACGAGACAAATATCCGGCATGAAGGACTGACGGCCTTGGTGTTAGACCCAATAATAAATGGGTACCATTTCACACGAGTCCTCATGGACGGCGGCAATGATCTAAATCTGATATATCAGGACACAGTCCCCAAAATGGGGATAGACCCGACATAAATAAGCCACAATAATACTACCTTCAAGGGAGTAATACCAGGCCAAGAGGCCCGTTGTACGGGCTCTCTACTGCTAGAGGTGGTATTCGGTTCCCCCGATAACTTCCGAAGCGAAAGGTTAACTTTTCACATTGCCCCATTCCGAAGTGGATATCAAGCACTACTTGGAAGAACGGCTTTCACTCGTTTTAACAAAATAACGCATTATGCTTTTCTCAAGCTTAAGATGACCGGTCCACGTGGCATCATCTCAGTCAGTGGAAATACCGAACGTTTCCCGCGTCCGGAAGAGGATGCGGCGGCTCTAGCAGCCGCAAACTAGACAGCCTCACCAACCAGAAAAATAGCAGGTCGTCAAGACCACGGACATGGTCAAATGAATCGGGCGTTCCACCACTTGATGACTCATCGAAATCTTCGGGATTCCTCCGCATTAATGAAGGGCCGTTTCCCGGTCATGTACGTATGCGCCCCGTATTCAGACGAGCGCAGAAGTACTAGGGGCTATATAGTAGCCCCACTGTCAAACTCCTATGGCTAAGTGAAAGTGTTAAAGCAATATAGTCTGATTGCCTCGTTCGCTGCGCTATCACCTCCTTAATGGACCAAGACGTTGGATCAAGTGTGGATATGCATTTTTTGCAAACACCCCCACATTATATGCGTGGGGGCGGAAGCCGACGACTGCAAACTTTCAGGTTATATACATATATACATAAACGGCCGCACAGGAGGCATCATAGTACTTTCGGGCAAAAGTATAAATACAGCCTTGATAATTCAGTAAAACATTGTTTGCACAATGGGAATACATGTCACTGGAACATAATATTCTTCGAGCACTGAGCCTCTATCAAACGAGCGCCTTCAAGAACTTCTTCAAAGTAGTGCTCGGCAGCCACTCGGCCTACGGTCGAATCCTGTGTCGCAACAGTGGTTGCCTCCATCTCCGCCCAGTATGTCTTGACACGGGCAAGGCCCATCCGCGCACCCTCTATGCACGCCGATCTCTTTACAGCATCAATGCGTGGCATAGCACCAAGGAATTGTTGCACTAAGCTAAAGTAGCTATTCGGCTTGGCCCTCCCGGCCACAGGTGATCCATAACTGACCTCATGGCAAGTCCGGAAAACCTATGGAGCTCGGCCCACTTGGCCAATTGCTCATTCAACAGCGCGGATGGACTGGAGCGTGAAACTGTGACCAGAACAGCTTTTACACTTTAGGACCTTTCTGATCCTTGAAGTACTCGGCCGCATCAGCAGCACTTGTAGCCAAATCCATGTACGCGTCCGCAGAACTCCATAGCCGGTCCAGAGGAGCATACTTCGGATGTCCGAACTTAGTCCGCAGCAAGAAGGGCTTCCCAGACACGATATCTGTAGCTTGATTCAGCTCCTCCTTCGTCGCTCTAATTTTGGAGCGGGCTTCCTTGGCAGCCACCAGGGCCTTCTCCAGGTCCGTCGCCTTCGCCCGGTTTTCTTCTTCAAGAAGCTGGTAACGATCAGCAGCATCTTTTAACTCTACAACCATCTTGGCTATTTTTTACTTGCTCTCGCAATGCGCGGCCTGTTCGGCCCTTAACTCTTTGGCCGCCTTTAGAGCGGCCGCATTGCTACTCCTTGCTTGCTCCTTGGCTCGGGCAAGCTCCGCCCGAAGGGTCTCCACGGTGGCAGCTCCATCTGCAGTCACAGCATATTAAAGACACCGGCATCATGCTACTCTTATTATGTGACGATCACCAGAGAAATCACTCGCCCTGTGCCTCGTCAAGCCGCTTGTTGACAAGCATGATGTCGGCATCTGCCGCATCAAGTTGCCGCTTTAGCTCGGCAAACCCATCAGTCCGACTAGCCACCAGAGCTTCAGCCACCTACACATAAAGGCGGTCTGGTTATTACCTGGGACTATGATCCTCTGTTTGTCGCTGTTTTCGATGACAACCAGAGTCTCAGGGGCTACTATCTGCATAGGGCACACCTAACATATGCGGTACTGTTAAAAACATACATTATTTCACGTAGCTCGAAGCCTTTCAGCAGACTCATAAAGGCTTCATGCAAACCGCTTTCAGCGGATAAAATCCTTTCAATTACCGTACCCATTAGCTTACGATGCGCTTCCAAGACAGCCGCTTGCCCCAGAAGATCCTTCAGCGCGTCCGACCGCACACTGTACGGACCCTTGCTGTCGCTCTCCTTAGGAGCCGAATACTGGGGATTCCGGGTAGCCAAAGGGTTATCCTCTAGCCCTAGTGGATCCGGAGATACCCTTCGCGACAACACTTCAAGGTCACCCGCTTCTTAAGGCGGAGTGTCCTGGGGAGGTGTTTTGCTCTCCATCATCTCCGGAAGAAGATCCCCCGAAGAGGAACTCTGTCGAGAAGGGCTACAATCCGGACTAAAATTTACAAGCATCGGTTCTTGTCTTCGGAAGTAAGGTAGGATGTTTTCACTATTAAGTACTTTCCGATTACTTACAGCTCGGTAGAGGGCTGATCCCCGTGTGGACATTGTGCGGCAAGAATACCCTCCGAGGCAGGACCCTCTGATGAAGATTTCTTCTCCCGTTTGGAAACCTTAGTTTCCGGATCTTCAGAGGTAGTCCTCTTCCTTCCCCAGGGAGAGAGAATGTCATATTCTTCGCTTTGATTGTCCTCCCTCGTGGAGGTGCTCATTCCCCCGGCTGGAATAAGTAGCGAGTGAGGCTCGCTTTCGCCCTCTTTATTCCCCCATCATCTTCCTTTCAGGACACTGGATAAGGCGCCGTCTCGAGCATCTTGTCCAGTACTGGATTGTCCAAACCCTCAGGAAGGGGGGCCGAACACTTGATCATCATCGCCTTTGTTATCTAGTCCTGGTCAAAAGCCGGCTCTTTAGAATGATGCCATGATAAATAAAAGGACAACAGGTTTGGCATGGGATTACTTACTTGGGCAGCGGGGCGGTTGCAGCTCAGGCCCACGTCCTCGGTGGTGTCCGGACACTATTTGGGGTCCGAAGAACGATTTGTACATCTCTTCGTGCGTCATGCCGAGGAAATGCTGAATAGCACGCGGTCCTTCTGGATTGAATTCCCACAAGCGGAGGGGCCGGCGTTTGCAAGGCTAGACTCGACGAACTAGCATAACTTGCATTACCATAACCAGACTGAAATCTCTCTCGAAGAGATATCGGATACGGCTTTGCAGTATTGGCATGTCCTTGGCTGGACCCCAGCTCAGCCCCTGCTGATCCATGACATTAGTTGCGGCGGGGGGGGGGGAGCGAAAGGTGGGGGCAGCTACCCACTTGGCACTTCGGGGAGCTGTGATGTAAAACCACTCCCGCTGCCACAATCCGGACACCTCTGGGAAGGAACCCTCTGGCCATGGAGCATCAGCGATTTTGCTTATTAAAGCACCTCCGCACGCTTCGTGCTGCCCCTCGATCATCTTCGGCTCCATATCGAAGGTCTTGAGCCACAAGCCGAAGTGAGGGGTAATGTGGAGGAAGGCCTCACATACGACAATAAATGACGAGAGGTGAAGAAGGGAATCCGGGGCCAGATCGTGAAAATCCAGCCCGTAATAGAACATAAGACCCCTAACAAAGGGATCCAGAGCGAGGCCTAGTCCTCGGAGGAAGTGGGAGATGAACACAATGCTCTCGTTGGGTTTGGGAATAGGGACGACCTGCCCTCGGGCGGGCAGCCTATGCGAAATTTTGGCGGTTAGATATCTGGCCTCTCTCAACTTCTTGATGTCCTCCTCTGTGACGGAGGAAGGCATCAACTGACCTTGAAGGTTGGATCCGGACATAGTTGAAGGTCCGAAGCACCTGACCTGAGCTTTGGGTGTTAGAACTCGAGGCGGGGGAAAGATTCGATTGAGCGTGGGAGGGAAAAAAGAAAAATCCTTGTCCCCTTTATAAAGAGGGTGAATATCAGGCGTCCTCCTCGTGGCCGTTTTGGACTTACCTAATATCTAGGAGTCATACCAACAGGCACGGTTGGGTTACCCACGTTTGTATTTATGAGAATCCCGTGATAAGGGGGACACGATCTCTGCTTTGACAAGACGTGTCAAGGAAACCGCCTCGCGTTATGTGCGGAGCTGGTTAAGAAAAATGGTTCGAATAATAGCCGGGCCATGGCGTGATGTCATGCTGTCAAAGCGTGTCAGCAGATTAGATTTGTGGAAATATTATTCTCTCTACGGTGGTATGTGGAACTTATTTTGCAGGGTCGGGCACTATCCTTGTATTTCAAACTCTTCCATGGTGTATTCGGAGGAGGAACCCGCCTTGCAATGCCGAACACAATGTTGCATGCCAGACTCGTCGTCATTGAAGCCTGGTTCAGGGGCTACTGAGGGAGTCCTAGATTAGGGGGTCTCCGGACAGCCGGACTATATCCTTTGGCCGGACTGTTGGACTATGAAGATACGAGATTGAAGACTTCGTCCCGTGTGCAGATGGGACTCTACTTCGTGTGGAAGGCAAGCTAGGCAATACAGATATGTATATCTTCTCCTTTGTAACCGACCTTGTGTAACCCTAGCCCCCTACGGTGCCTATATAAACCGGAGGGTTTTAGTCCATAGACAGACAGACAATTATACCATAGGCTAGCTTCTAGGGTTTAGCCTCTTTGATCTCGTGGTAGATCAACTCTTGTAATACTCATATCATCAAGAACAATCAAGCAGGACGTAGGGTATTACCTCCATCAAGAGGGCCCGAACCTGGGTAAACATCGTGTCCCCTGCCTCCTGTTACCATCCGCCTTAGACGCACAGTTCGGGACCCCCTACCCGAGATCCGCCGGTTTTGACATCGACACTCGCCTCCTATTACCATCAGCCTTAGACGCACAGTTCGGGACCCCCCTACCTGAGATCCGCCGGTTTTGATACCGACAGTGATCCCGCGAGCCGATTGGAACAACGACATTGGCTTGCCAAATTGATCGCATGACGTAGTCAAAGTCGATCACCTACACACATAAAATAGTGCGGTCCAAAAAGGATAATTGCTTTTCACAAAAATAATTTATTGAAAGAGATGTGGCCTAGCGCCGAAGTCATGTCGATACAGGGCGTCGGTGTGACGCGATGAAGGCGTGGCCAAGCTTGAATTCGCAGGCCGGTCTGATTTTCGGATGCGGCATTCGCCGAACTGTATACGGAAACTGACCGAACAACCACGCGACCGTTGTTAATGCGGCCACCATTTGATAGACCTACGTACAAATGATGAAACAAACCAGAGTAATAATTCCTTGGGAAAAATGAACCCAAGCAAGAAAAAATACTTGGATTAATAGCACCTGGTTTATCTGTTGTAGTAATCTGAAGAAAGGTTACTCCCAAAATTGGGACTCGATCCGCACATCCATTGCCTGATGGGCGATAAAGCAACGGCATGGCAATGCTGGAAAAGGTGGGCTCGCCAAGGCAAAGCCCCCAGTCCAGCTAACGTGACGAAGCTGGTCGGCTGGTGACGCCCAAGTCACCGGAGTATGTTGATGAAGAAATAGCAAAGTCCCCGGTCTAGACGAGATGACGGAGCGGGTCAGTAAGGAGACATTGCAGCTGCCATGTCAGCCGAGGTGTCGAAGCCGTTCGGCGTGATGGACATTGGCTTGAAAAAGCAACAGTGCGGCCATGCCGACGGTGGTCATAACTTGTGACACGGTCAATGCCGGATTGATGAAGTGATCGAGCGGTGATGTTGGTGCACCTGACCCGTGCAATCCGTGGGGCGATGGTGTTGGTGATGATTTATCCTTCGCGATGCCAAACTATTGTTCGGCTTGCCGAGCTGATGATCCAATAAGGTTAGGCTCGGCTCGATAAAGCGATGATCTGTCTAATGTAGGTCGGCAGACGTGGAGCAATATTACCGGGCTGGTGTGACACCAGCGCGATGGTGAAGAGTGCCTCAAAGAAGGCTTAAAATTTTATGAGCATGTGTTAAAAACATGCACAATACCATACAAGAAAATTCCTTTAAAAAGGTTGTCCAATATCACGTTCATGAAAACATGAATTCTGGTCGGATCCGTATCCGTGCAGAAAATAGATCCGAAAAGTGATGCACTAATCGGAAGGTTTACGGAGTTTGGACGGTCGGATCGATTTGAAATTTGGAGGGGTGGTAGATATAGGAATTCCGCAGCCGATCAACGGTTGGATCTGCCAAAGAACGTCCGAGCTAGGTGCTGCAGACCACGTCCTAAACTCGTCCAGATTCCCGTCCAGATTTGACAGGGTTCTGGTATATCATAGTTTGCTGGAGATTCCTCCATCGGAACTCGACGAAATTTTGCATGGTAGTTGTAGACTCAATTCCGCACAATTCCACCGAAGGAATAGTCAAAGAGAGGCTTGAGGAGATGGTGGCAGCGGATACAAGTTCGCTGTTCGGAAAAACAGCACGGTCGCCCGAGGGCAATGTTGACGTTGAGCCCCCGAGCTCCATGGATGATTCCTCCATGATCTTGAAAGAGATCAGAGTTGATGTTGATGAAGACCCCCGTCCGAACATGACGATCAGAGATGGAGCGCGGTCCTCGGTCGAGCCAAGGTGACCAGTCGAGCCGACGACGAAGATCCCGGCGTCGCAGTTGATCTGCGGGCGAGCCATTGATCCTTTGCCGATCACATAGCAGAACTCTCAATGAAATCATCATTGTCGGTGTCAAAACTGACAGATCTCGGGTAGGGGGTCCCGAACTGTGCGTCTAAGGATTGATGGTAACAGGAGACAGGGGACACGATGTATACCCAGGTTCGAGCCCTCTTGATGGAGGTAAAACCCTATGTCCTGCTCTTGTTTATATTGATGGAGTATCAAGTACAAAGTTGATCTACCTCGAGATTATATATTGTGGTCTAAACCCTACACGTATGATGAGTAATGTCATAATAATCTATTGACTAGCCTGGCCTCGGCTTATATAACATACCCGAGGCCTAGGATAACAAGAGTCCTAGTCGAATACGTCGGTGGAGAGGAGTCCTTGTCTTGATCACCAAGTCTTGTGGAATCTTCCTCATGTATACATCGGCTGTCCAAAGTGGCCCATGAGCATACGGCCATGGGGGTCCTCGGCCCAATCCAACTGATTAGGAGACGACGTGGTGAGTACCCCCTAGTCCAGGACACCGTCAGTGCTCTCGACGCGGCGTGGTCAATGTGGTCAAGGAATGACTTCCATTGGAAGAGTACTGTATGTGGAGAGGCTGACAGCTGGGTCCAAGGCCGCAGCAAGGAAGTGCCTCCTTATTACGCGCAAAATAATGATTCCTCCACCTGACAGTAGGGACCCACCGGATGGGCCACCGTATTTCACAAAAAAAAGTTCCGCCCTGACAGCTGCGACCCTCCAACTACATCTTCGCACGCAAGGAAGTGCATCCATATTATAGGCAAAAAATATGATTCTCCCCCTAATAGCTGGGACCCACCAGCTACATCTTCGCACGCAAGGAAGTGCGTCCATATTACAGGCAAAAAATATGATTCTACCCCTGACAGCTGGGACCCACTAGCTACATCTTCGCACGCAAGGAAGTGCGTCCATATTACAGGCAAAAAATATGATTCTCCCCTTGACAGCTGGGACCACCAGCTATATCTTCGCACACAAGGAAGTGCCTCCTTACCTCCCTGACAGCCGGGACCCACCCGGTCGAACCGTATGTAGGGTTGTTTGACTGGTCGCTAATGTGTACGTACATATTGGTCGATCGGTCTGCCTGCGGGCTGTAGAGATGAACCCTGGCCAAGTAAGGAAAGGCACATGTCGTAGTAGAGGCGCGGATGTAGCATGTCACGCAGTCCCATCTATATCGTGTACACGTACGTATAGCCAGGGTGCAAGAAAGTAAATACGCCCACGTACGTACATACGGGCGGGGTGTTGAACACCTACTAGCGCATACGTACGGCCAGGGATCATGTACATGGAGAGACAGCAGAGAGCAGCGACGGCGTCCTGTTCATCCGTAGCCAACCGGCTGGGTCGGAATGGAGAAACTGCATCGTGTTCATCGGGAGGCATCAGAATGCGTCATGTTCATCAGGAGCCAACCAGCTTGGACGGAACAGCCGAAATGAGGCCTGGCATACCGCAGAACGGAGGAAACGGCCTTCTGCTCGACCGCCTACGATCGAAACGGGATTCTGTTCACCAGGAGGGGTCTGGCGTACCGCAAAACAGAGGAAACAGACTTCTCTTCGACCTCCTACAGTCGAAATGGGGTCCTATTGATTGGGAGGGGTGTGGCGTACCGCAAAACAGAGGAAACGGACTTCTCTTCGACCTCCTACGGTCGAGACGGGGGTCCTGTTTATCAGGAGGGGTGTGGCATACCGTAAAATGGGACTCCTCGGGCTACTGTCCATCCACCGTCTACTGCCTCGCTCCATCCTCCATGAGATACTATTCATCCACCGTCGACCTCCTCTAGCCTCCACCTGCGACTGTTCATCCACGGCATCTCCCTCCTGTCTCCACCAACTATTGTTCATCCACGAGCTCCTGTTCATCCAGCCTCCACCGGCTACTGTTCAACCAGCCCTCCACGGGCTACTTTTCATCCAGACCTCCACCGGCTACAATTCAACCATCCCTCCACGGGGTCCTGTTCATCCACCCCCAACTGGCTCGATCGGGGTTCTCTTCATCCAGCGACAACGACCTCTACTACCACGGGGTCCTGTTCATCCAAGCCCCACCGGGAACTGTTCATCCAACCCCCAACAATGCTCACTGTCTATCAAGAGGCAGCAGGTTGGATCAACTTTAGTTAGCGCAGTAGCGAAGGAATCGCTCGATCGTGTTCAGTTAACAGCCAGGGATCGATCGATCACTTAGGTTCAGTAACGTGTAGACAGTACAATGGCTCGGATTCAGTAGGCAAATGCCTGGCTCGGGTTCCGTTAGAGCCCAACACCTCACACCCACGCGCGTACGAGTACGAGAGAAGCGCGCAATCCCTCTGTGCATCGCTCGGCCCTGACCACCCACCGTAACCGGGAACTCCCTGATATTTTCCTCGCACTTGTTTCTACCATGGTTTTTTCCGTCATGGATGGCCCAAAGAATGTCATGCAGCTGCGTCTCCTGCCCGCCCAGGATGAAAAGCCCATTTTCTGCCATGATTTTTGACATAGAAGTAGGGGCCCACCACATCTAGGATGATACCAGGTTTTGTCACAATTATCGTCATAGAAGTGCCATAAGCATGACATGAAAAAAATTCGTTCGGCCCAAAAGGTCATGGGTGTGTCTTTTTTTGTAGTGATAGGTGCACTAGTTCAGCGAAGAGATGGTGATACAAGTGTAGTAATGATAGCGGATATTGATTTTTGTAATAGTAATAATTAAAAAAATCAAGGTGGCAAGTAACAAAAGTGAGCACAAATGGTATTGCAATGCTTGAAAAAGAGGCCTAGGGTCCATACTTTCACCAGTGCAATCTCTCAACAATGCTAATACAACTGGTTCATATAACCATCCTTCAACGTGCGATGAAGAAACACTCCAAAGTTCTTATCTAGCGGAGAACATAAGAAGAAATTGTTTGTAGGGTACGAAACCACCTCAAAGTTATCCTTTCCGATTGATCTATTGAACTATTCCTATAAGTTTCACAAATAGCTCAGGAGTTCGTACTACAATAACACCATATGATACACATCAAACAACTCTAATGCCACCTAGATACTCTAATGTCACCGCGAGTATCCGTGAATTGATTATACGATATGCATCAAACAATTTCAGATTCATAATTCTCGATCCAACACAAAGAACCTCAAAAAGTGCCCCAAGATTTCTAGCGGAGAAACAAGGACGAGAACGTGCATCAACCCCTATGCATAGATTACCCCAATGTCACCTTGGGAATCCGTGAGTTGAGTGCCAAAACATATATCAAGTGAATCAATATGACACCTCATTGTCACCACGGGTATTCATAGCAAGACATACATCAAGTGCTCTCAAATCCATAAAAGTATTCAATCCGATAACAACAAAATCTCAACGAGAAAACTCAACTCATCACAACAAGATAGAGAGGGGGGGAACACCATATGATCCGACTATATTAATAAAGCTCGCGATACATCAAGATCATGCCAAATCAAGAACACGAGAGAGAGAGAGATATTAAACACATAGGTACTGGTAAAAACCCTCAGCCCCAAGGGTGGACTACTCCCTTCTCATCATGGTGACCACCGGGATGATGAAGATGGCCACCGGTGACGATTTACCCCTCTGGCAGGGTGCCAAAAAATCTTCTAGATTGGTTTTTCATGGCTACAGAGGCTTACGGCGGTGGAACTTCTGATCTAGGGTTATTTCTAGGGGTTTCTGTATTTATAGGATTTTTTGGCATTGGTCTCACACTAAGATGGGCCTTGAGGTGAACACAACCCACCAAGGCGAGCCAGACCCCCCTGGCGCTCCCTGGTGTCTTGTGGGGCCATCGTGGTTCTTCTGGCCCTCCCACGAAGCATCTACTGCCTCTTTTCTTCCAAAAAATCATAAAACAGTTTTGCTACATTTGGAGAACTTTGATTTCTGCACAAAAAACAACACCACATCAGTTCTGCTGAAAACAACGTCAGTCCGGGTTAGTTCCATCCAAATCATACCAAAACCATATAAAATTATTGTAAACATGGCATGAATACTTCAAAAATTATAGATATGTTGGAGACGTATCTTTATCCCCAAGCTTAATTCCTACTTGTCCTCGAGTAGGTAAATGATAAAAGAAATAATTTATGAAGTGTGAATGCTAGCATAGTGCATAAGTTTGATCAATGATAATTTCAATCACTTTTCCTAGCATCATAACAGCAACACTTTCTCATAAAACTTATCATGATAAAGTAGCAATTGAAAATGGAGTTTTTTTGTGGAATGCTACCTACCATATTCATCATATACTCTTTTCTTTTATAGCATGGACATTTGGACTTGCATGATTCAAACAATAGTCTATAATTTGACATGGGGACATCAATACTCAAGCATATCAACAAGCAACCATGTCTTTCAAAATATAAACAATAAAGAAAGCTATCCCTAGCCCATTATGCTCAATCATTGATTCATTCATGAAACACACTTGAATATTAACTATGCCCAATGCATAAGTATGACAATAGTGTTCCCTAGTTGGTGCTTTATAAGAGAAGATGGAGACTCAATAAAAATAAAAAATTGCATAAAGTAAATAGGTAGGCCCTTCGCAGAGGGAAGCAGAGATTTGTAGAGGTGCCAGAGCTCAAAGCTTAAATTGGGAGATAAAATTGTTTAGAGAGGCATGCTTTTCCTGTCAACAAAAACAACCGAGAATTCCCAATACTTTCCATGCTAGATACATCATAGGCAGTTCCCAAACATAAAATAAAGTTTATTCCTTTTTCCACCATTCTTTAACATTCCATGGCTAGCCGTATCCATGGGTGCCTTCCATACCAACACTTTCCAAGAATTTATTATTTGACAACATAAATAAAATTCCTTTTCATTTCGGGACTGGGCATCCCTATTACCTTCCACACTCTCGTGCAATGACAAGTCAATAAACACTCATCTTGAGAATAACATACCTAGCATGGAAAATATTGGCCACCCCCTACCGCTTCATGAGCGGTACGGGCACACAAAAAGGAAATTCATTTTGAAAATTAGAGTTCGCACATACAAATTTACTTGGAACGGCATGGAAATACTCCATATAGGTAGATATGGTGGACTCATTTGGCACAACTTGGTTTGGGATTTTGGATGCACAAGCAGTATTCCCGCTTAGTACAAGGAAATGCTAGCAAATAGATTGAGAAGCAACCAACCAAGAAACGAAAATGATCATAAACGAACATTAAACATAACTAACACCGAATAATGCACCACAAGTAGGATATAACTTCATTGCATAACTATTGACTTTTTTGCTTGCATAGGGAATCACAAACCTTAACACCGATATTCCTACTAAAGCACAATTACTCACCAACATGACTCACATATTATTATCTCTGTATCGCAAAACTATTGCAAGGAATCAAACTTATCATATCCAATATTCTACATAAAGTTTTATTGTATCCTTCTTGAATATTCATCATATTAGGACCAATTTCAAAGCTTGTGCAAATTGTCATCACTAGTATCAACTCTCAAAATAATATAAGTGAAGCACAAGAGTAAATAACAAACTACTCCAAAAATATATAAGTGAATATCAAGTGAGTAGTTAAGTAAATGGGTAGCCATTTGAGGACTCTCTTATTTAAAAACTTTCAGATCTAAGTATTTTATTAAAACATCAAGCAATACAAAATAAAATGACATTCCAAGAATAGCACAGATCATGTGAATAAGCAAAAAGTTATGCTCAACCGATACTAACCGATAATTGTTGGTGAAGAAAGGTGGGATGCCTACCGGGGCATCCCCAAGCTTAGATGCTTGAGACTTCTTGAAATATTATCTTGGGATGCCTTGGGAATCCCCAAGCTTGAGCTTTTGTGCCTCCTTTACTCTTTCTATATCACGGTTTCCCTAAATCTTAAAAACTTCATTCACACAAAACTCAACAAGAACTTGTGAGATAAGTTAGTATAAATCAATGCAAAACCTTATCATTCTCTGCTGTAGAAAACCACAAAAAATATTATTGAACATTGCATACTAAATGCCTTTTCATATTTAATAGTCCTATCCTCAAGTAGAACCATCAAACAAGCAAACATATACAAACAATGCAAACATAACAACAATTTGTCTAAACAGGACATTATGTAAAGAATGCAAGAAGAATCATACTTCTCTAACTCCAAAAATTCTGAAAAGTTGCCATACTATAGAAAATTTATCATAGCTTATTTTGCAAAACAATTCAACATTTTATCACATTCTGAATTTTCTCGAGAATTCACGCAATAGCGTGCAACTTTCTGTTTTCAAACAGCCACATATAGACTTGCAAAATAAGCATGGTAAAGGCTATACTTGACATTTTTATTGAAATAAAAGATGCAAAACATTATTATCAATAACAACAAGCAATTCCTAACAAAAGAAAATGATGCTCTGATGACCCACAAGTATAGGCGATCAATCGTAGTCCTTTTAATAAGTAAGAGTGTCGAACCCAACGAGGAGCAGAAGGAAATTACAAGCAGTTTTCAACAAGGTATGGTCTGCACGCACTGAAATTATCGATAATAGATAGTTTTGTGATAAGATAATTTGTAACAGGTAACAAGTAACAAGTGTAAAAAAGGTGCAGCAAGGTGGTCCAATCCTTTTTATAGCAAAGGATAACCCTGGATGAACTCTTATATAAAGCAAAGTGCTCCCGAGGACACATGGGAATTACTGTCAAGTTAGTTTTCATCATGATCATATGATTCGCGTTCCTTACTTTGATAATCTGATAAGTGGGTGGACCGGTGCTTGAGTGTTGTCCTTACTTGGAAAAGCCCCCCACTTATGATTAACCCCTCTCGCAAGCATCCGCAACTACGAAAGGAGAATTAAGATAAATCTAACCATAGCATGAGACATGTGGATCCAAATCAGCCCCTTACGAAGCAACGCATAAACTAGGGTTTAAGCTTCTATCACTCCATCAAACCATCATCTACTTATTACTTCCCAATGCCTTCCCCTAGGCCCAAATCATGGTGAAGTGTCATGTAGTCGACGTTCAAATAACACCACTAGAGGAAAGATAAACACACATCTCATCAAAATATCGAACAAATACCAAATTCACATGATTACTCATAACAAGACTTCTCCCATGTCCTCAGGAACAAACGTAACTACTCACAAAGCATTTTCATGTTCAAGATCAGAGGGGTACTAAATATCATTAAGGATATGAACATATGATCTTCCACTAAATAAACCAACTAGCATCAACTACAAGGAGTAATCAACACTACTAGCAACCCACAGGTACCAATCTGAGGTTTTGGGACAAAGATTGAATACAAGAGATGAACTAGGGTTTGAGAGGAGATGGTGCTGGTGAAGATGTTGATGAATATTGACCCTCCCTCGATGAGAGGGTCGTTGGTGATGATGATGGCTTCGATTTCCCCCTCACGAAGAGAAGTTTCCCAGGCAGAACAGCTGCGCCGGAACCCTAGATTGCTTCTGCCCAGGTTCCACCTCGAGACGGCGACACTTCCTCCCGATAGCTTCCTTCTGATTCTTCTAGGTCAAAACCTTTCATATAGCAAAACATGGGCACCAAACGATGGCCAGGGGGACACAAGCCCCGGGGGGCGCGCCCCCAGGCTTGTGGCCACCTGGTGGGTCCCCTTTTGTAACTTCTTCGCCCAATATTTTATATATATTCCAAAATAATCCTCCATAAATTTTCAGGACATTAGGAGTTGTGCGGGATAGTCATCTCAGATTTGCTCCTTTCCGGTCCAGAATTCCAGCTGCTGGCACTCTCCCTCTTCATGTAAATCTTGTAAAATAAGAGAGAAAAGGCATAAGTATTGTACCATAATGTGAAATAACAACCCATAATGCAATAAATATCAACATAAAAGCATGATGCAAAATGGACGTATCAACTCCCCCAAGCTTAGACCTCGCTTGTCCTCAAGCGAAAGCCGAAATCGATAATCATGTCCACATGTTTAGAGATAGATGTGTCGTTAAAAATAAAATATTGATATGTGGGCATTATGATCATCTTTAGAATAGCAACATATTATCATATAACTTCTTATGCTAAAGTGATAATTCATTAATAAGGTAAAGTATGAACCAAAAACTTCATTGAAAACTAACACACTAGTATCTCAGTCATTGAAGCAATTGCAATTTATCATAATATCGGAAAGAGTCAATGCGAGAGCTTTTATGTAGCAAGTCCACATACTCAAACATCTTTTACTCTTTCATAATTGCTAACACTCACGCGATATTTATGAGATCAAAACCTCAATCAGAACAGAGATAGATAGGGGCTTATAATTTCGCATCCCAACCTTTTACCTCAAGGGTAATGTCAACAATAATAATTTATGATCACCTACATCCGAGTGGATATGTATGTCTGGATCTTTCAGCAACATATAGTGTTTGCTGATACGTCTCGAACGTATCTACTTTTCCAAACACTTTTGCCCTTGTTTTGGACTCTAAATTGCATGATTTGAATGGAACTAACTCGGACTGACGCTATTTTCAGCATAATTTCCATGGTGTTATTTTTGCGCCTACCCCCTGGGCGCGCGCCCCTGCCTCGTGGGCCCCCTGACGCTCCACCGACCTCAACTCCAACTCCATATATTCGTGTTCGGGGAGAGAAAAAATTAGAGAGAAGGATTCATCGCGTTTTACGATATGGAGCCGCCGCCAAGCCCTAATCTCTCTCGGGAGGGCTGATCTAGAGTCCGTTCAGGGCTCCGGAGAGGGGAATCCGTCGCCATCGTCATCATCAACCTTCCTCCATCACCAATTCCATGATGCTCACCGCCGTGCGTGAGTAATTCCATCGTAGGCTTGCTGGACGGTGATGGGTTGGATGAGATTTATCATGTAATCGAGTTAGTTTTTTTAGGGTTTGATCCCTAGTATCCACTATGTTCTGAGATTGATGTTGCTATGACTTTGCTATGCTTAATGCTTATCACTAGGGCCCGAGTGCCATGATTTCAGATCTGAACCTATTATGTTTTCATGAATATATGTGAGTTCTTGATCCTATCTTGCAAGTCTATAGTCACCTACTATGTGTTATGATCCGGCAACTCCGAAGTGACAATAATCGGGACCACTCCCGGTGATGACTATAGTTTGAGGAGTTCATGTATTCACTATGTGTTAACGCTTTGGTCTGGTACTCTATTAAAATGAGGCCTTAATATCCCTTAGTTTCCAATAGGACTCCGCTGCCACGGGAGGGTAGGACAAAAGATGTCATGCAAGTTCTTTTCCATAAGCACGTATCACTATATTCGGAATACATGCCTACATTACATTGATGAATTGGAGCTAGTTCTGTGTCACCCTATGTTATAACTGTTGCATGAATAATGGCATCCGGCATAATTCTCCATCACCAATCCAATGCCAATGAGCTTTTCACATATTGTTCTTCGTTTATTTACTTTACCGTTGCCACTGTTACAATCACTACAATACTATCACCGTTACTTTTGTCACCGTTACCGTTACTTCCATACTACTTCTCTACTAAATACTTTGTTGTAGATACTAAGTTATCCAGGTGTGGTTGAATTGACAACTCAACTGCTAATACTTGAGAATATTCTTTGGCTCCCCTTGTGCCGAATCAATAAATTTGGGTTGAATACCTCTACCCTCAAAAACTATTGCGATCCCCTATACTTGTGGGTTATCACTTGCCAAAAAGAAAAAGTGTAAAAAGGAAGGGTGGAGATCACCATGACTCTTGTATAAAGGTAAGAGATAAAAAATAAAAGAAACACCCTTCACAGAGGGAAGCAGAGGTTGTCATGCGCCTTCATGGTTGGATTCACCAAATCTTAATGCAAAAGAACGTCACTTTATATTGCCGCTTGTGATAAAGAAGTTTATTATGTAGCCCGTCTCTTTTATTTCTTCCATATCACAAGTTCATATAAAGTTTATTTTCCTCACACTAAAAGATCATATATATTTAGAGAGCATTTTTTATTGCTTGCACCGATGACAACTTACTTGAAGATCTTAGTCAATCCATAGGTAGATATAGTGGACTCTCATGGCAAAACTGGGTTAATGGATGTTGGATGTAGAAGTAGTATCTCTACTTCGTGCAAAAGATTTGGCTAGCATGGGATGAGAAGCAAGCTCAACATGTTGGAGGATCCATGACAATATAACTTCTATTCAAAAATAAGAAAACATAACCCATTATGTCTTCCTTGTCCAACATCAACTTTTTAGCGTGTAGTATTTTAGTGAGTGCTCACAATCACAAAAGATGTCCAAGATAGTATATTTATATGTGAAACCTCTCTTTCTCTATTACTTCCTATTAATTGCAACATTGACCAAAAATATGTTTGTCAACTCTCGACAAATTTTATGTGACATACTTCTTATATGTAAAGTGATACGTCTCCAGCGTATCTAAAATTTATGAAGTATTCATGCCATGTTTACAGCAATTTCATATGGTTTTGGTATGATTTGCATGGAACTAACCCAGACTAACACTGTTTTCAGGAGAACTACCATGGTGTTGTTTTTTGTGCAGAAATAAAAGTTCTCCAAATGCAACGAAACTTTTTGACGATTTTTTTGGAACAGAAGAGGCACTAGAAGCTTCATGGGAGAACTAGAAGGTGAAGGAGGTGAGCACAAGACACTTGGGCATGCCAGGAGACCTAGGCGCGCTGCGGTGGGTTGTGTTCACCTTGAGGTCCATCTTTGCATGATTCCAACACTGAAAAAATCCTATAAATATAGAAACCATCAGAAATAACCATAGATCAGAAGTCCCACTGCCACAAGGCTCTTTAGCCATGAAAAACCAATCTAGACCCCGTTCTGGCACCCTGCCGGAGGGGGAAATCATCACCGGCGGCCATCTTCATCATCCCGATGGCCACCATGATGAGGAGGGAGTGGCCCCCTCGAGGCTGAGGGTTTGTGCCAGTAGCTATGTGTTTAATCTCTATCTCTCGTGTTCTTGAGATGTCATGATCTTGATGTATCACGAGCTTTGTTAATATAGTTGGATCATATGGTGTTTTCCCCTCTCTATCTTGTTGTCAATTGAGTTTTCCCTTTGAGACTTCATTTTATCGGATTGAATAATTTATGGATTTGAGAACACTTGATGTATGTCTTGCTATGAATTCCCATGGTGACAATGGGGTATCATATTGATTCACTTGATATATGTTTTGGCACTCAACTCGCGGATTCCCGAGGTGACATTGAGGTAATCTATGCATAGGGGTTGGTGCACATTCTCGTCTTTGTTCCTCCGGCAGAAATCTCGGGGCACTCTTTGAGGTTCTTTGTGTTGGATTTAGTATTATGAATCTAAAATTGTTTGATGCATATCATATAATCAACTCACGGATACTCGCGGTGACATTGGAGTATCTAGGTGACATTAGAGTTGGTTGATATGTATCATATGGTGTTATTTTAGTACGAACTCTTGGATAGATCGATCGGAAAGAATAGCTTGGTGTTCTTTTAGTACGAACTCTCGGATAGATTGATCGGAAAGAATAGCTTTGAGGTGCTTTCGTACCCAACAAACAATTTCTTCTTATGTTCTCCGCTAGATAAGAAATTTGGAGTTATTCTTCATCGCACATTGAGGGATGGTTATAAGATTGCACTAGCGAAAGTACGGACTCTAGGCCTCATTTTCAAGCATTGCAATACTGTTTGTGCTCACTTCTGTTACTTGCTACCTTGCTGTTTTTTATTGTTCCTATTACAAAAATGAATATCTACTATCATTACTACACTTGTATCACCATCTCTTCGCCGAACTAGTCCACCTATACAATTTACCATTGTATTTGGTGTGTTGGGGACACAAGAGACTTTTTATTATTTGGTTGCATGGTTGTTTGAGAGAGACCATCTTCATCCTACGCCTCCCACAGATTGATAAACCTTAGGTCATCCACTTGAGGGAAAATTGCTACTGTCCTACAAAATTCTACGCTTGGAGGCCCAACACAAGTCTACAAGAACAAGTTGTGTAGTAGACATCAAGCTCTTTTCTGGCACCGTTGTCGGGGATGTGAGTGCTTGAAGGTATATCTTTAGATGTTGCAATCGAATATTTTAATTTCTTGCTTATCACTTGTTTGGTTTATAAAAATAAAATTAGAAAAAATGAAATTGAGGTGGTCTCATATTGATTATCTTTATAATGTCTTTCTTGAAAATGATGGATCGAAAAATTGTGCTCAATTGATAGAAGAAGAATTCAATAAAATGTTTGTCATAAATGATGAGCATGATTGCAATGTTGTTATTATGAATTCTTTGAATATCCATGATGCTAATTATATGCAAAGCCATAAGTTTGGGGATGCTTGATACGTCCATTTTATATCATGCTTTTATATTGATATTTATTGCATTATGGGTTTTTATTACACATTATATCACAATACTTATGCCTTTTCTCTCTTATTTTATAAGGTTTACATGAAGAGGGAGAATGCCGGCAGCTAGAATTCTGGACTGGAAAAGGAGCAAATATTAGAGACCTATTCTGCACAACTCCAACAGTCTTGAAACTTCACGGAGAATTATTTTGGAATATATAAAAATTATTGGGTGAAGAAAGCACCAGAGGGGGGCCAACTGCCATCCACAAGGGTGGGGTCGCGCCCTACCCCCTAGGCGTGCCCCCTGCCTTGTGGGCCACCTGGAAGGCCCCTGATGCCCATCTTCTGCTATAAGGTGTGTTTTGACCTGGAAAAAATTAGGAAGAAGATCTCGGGATAAAGTGTCGCCATCTTGAGGTGGAACTTGGGCAGAACCAATCTAGGGCTCTGACGGAGCTGTTCTGTCGGGGAAACATCCCTCTGGGAGGGGGAAATCATCGCCATCGTCATCACCGACGATCCTCTCATCAAGAGGGGTCAATCTCCATCAACATCTTCACTAGCACCATCTCCTCTCAAATCCTAGTTCATCTCTTGTATCTGATCTTTGTCTCAAAACTTCAGATTGTTACCTATGGGTTGCTAGTAGTGTTGATTACTCCTTGTAGTTGATGCTAGTTGGTTTATTTGGTGGAAGATCATATGTTTAGATCCTTAATGATAATTAATACTCCTCTAATTATGAACATGAATATGCTTTTGTGAGTAGATATGTTTGTTCCTGAGGACATGGGAGAAGTCTTGTTATAAGTAATCATGTGAATTTGGTATCCGTTCGATATTTTGATGAGATGTATGTTGTCTCTCCTCTAGTGATGTCATGTGAACGTCGACTACATGACACTTCACCATGATTTGGGTATAGGTGAAGGCATTGGAAAGTAATAAGTAGATGATTGTTTGCTAGATTGACATAGGCTTAAACCCTAGTTTATGTGTTGCTTTGTAAGGGGATTATTTGGATCCATATGTTTCATGCTATGGTTAGATTAACTTAATTCTTCTTCCGTAATGCGAATGCTTGCGAGAGGGGTTAATCATAAGTGGGAGGCTTGTCCAAGAAAGGGCAGCACCCAAGCATCGGTCCACCCACATATCAAATTATCAAAGTAATGAACGCGAATCATATGAGCATGATGAAAACTAGCTTGACAGTAATTCCCATGTGTCCTCAGGAGCGCTTTGCTTTATATAAGAGTTCATCCAGGCTTGTCCTATGCTACAAAGAGGATTGGGACACCTTGCTGCACCTTAGTTACTTTTGTTACTTGTTACCCGTTATGAATTATCTTATCACACAACTATCTATTACCAATAATTTCAGTACTTGCAGAGAATACCTTGCTGGAAACCGCTTGTCATTTCCTTCTGCTTCTCGTTGGGTTCGACACTCTTACTTATCAAAAGGACTACGATAGATCCCCTATAGTTTTGGGTCATCAATAATCTTTTCTGGCACCATTGCCGGGGAGTGAAGCGCCTTTGGTAAGTGGAATTTGGTAAGGAAACATTTATATACTGTGCTGAAATTTACTGTCACTTGTTACTATGGAAAATAATCCTTTGAGGGCCTTGTTCGGAGTATGTTCACCCCAGCCGGAAGAGCAAAGAGTTGCTCCTCAACCTACTCCACCTACTGAAAATATTTATTATGGAATCCCTTCAGGTATCATAGCGAAACTTCTAGCTAATCCTTATGCAGGAGATGGAACATTACATCCTGATATGCACCTAATCTATGTGGATGAAGTTTGTGGATTATTTAAGCTTGCATGTTTGCCCGAGGATGTTGTCAAGAAGAAGGTCTTCCCTTTATCTTTGAAGGGAAAGGCATTGACATGGTATACGCTATCTGATGATATTGGATCTTGGAAATCCAACCGATTGAAATTGTAATTTCATCAGAAGTTTTATCCTATGCATATGGTTCATCATGATCAGAATTATATATATAATTTTTGGCCTCGTGAAGGAGAAAGTATCACTCAAGCTTGGGGGAGGATTAAGTCAATGTTATATTCATTCCCCAATCATGAGCTCTGAAGAGAAATTATTTTTCAAAATTTTATGCTTGGCTTTCTCGTAATGATCAATCCATGCTAGATACTTCTTGTACTAGTTATTTTATGAAGAAGGATATTGAATTCAAATGGGATTTATTGGAAAGAATTAAATGCAACTCTAAAGATTGGGAACTCGAGGAAGGTAAGGAGTCAGGTATAAATCTTAAGTTCGATTGTGTTAAATCTTTTATGGATACCGATGCTTTTCGTGAATTTAACACTAAATATGGACTTGACTCTGAGATAATAGCTTCTTTTTGTGAACCTTTTGCTACTCATGTTGATCTCCCTAAGGTGAAGTGGTTTAAATATCATCCTCCCATTGAAGTGAAAGTAGTAGAACCTATTAAAGTTGAAGAAGAAACCATTACTTATAATGTTGACCCTATTGTTCCTACTGCTTATATTGAGAAACCACCTTTCCCTGTTAGAATTAAGGAACCTGTTAAAGCTTCAATTGTGGTTCGTAAGAGTTATACTAGAACACCTACACCCCCTGAACAAATTAAAGTTGAACCTAGTATTGCTATGGTTAAAGATCTCTTGGTCGATAATATTGATGGGCATGTTATTTATTTCTGTGATGATGCTGCTAGGATTGCTAAACCTAATATTAAAGATAAACATAGACCCGTTGTTGGCATGCCTGTTGTTTCCATTAAAATTGTAGATCATTGTTATCATGGCTTATGTGATGTGCATGCTAGTGTGAGTGCAATTCCTTTTACTCTATACAAATAAATTATGAATGATATTGCACTCGCTGAGATAGAAGATATTGATGTTACTATTAAGCTTGCCAATAGAGATACTATATCACCAATTGGGATTGTTAGAGATGTTGAAGTCTTGTGTGGGAAATTAAAATACCCTATTGACTATCTTGTTCTTGATTCCACACAAGATGATTTTTGTCCCATTATATTTGGTAGACCTTTCTTGATACTGTCAGTGTTAAGATAGACTTCGAGAAAGATATTGTTACTGTTGGTTTAGGGGATATGTCTCATGATTTTAATTTCTCTAAATTTCATAGGCAACCCCATGATAAATAATTTCCTAGTAAAGATGAAATTGTTGGTCTTGCTTCTATTGCCCTGCCTCCTACTGATCCTTTAGAACAATATTTGGTAGACCATGAAAATGATATGTTTATGAATGAAAGAAGGAATTAGATGAAATATTCTTTAATAAAGGGCATGTTTTTCCTACTGAAATCCTTGGGGATCCTCCTACACCCAAGGGTGATCTTGTGTTTGAGATTAAAAAATTACCTGATACTTTGAAATATGCTTATCTTGATGAGAAGAAGATATATCTTATTATTAGTGCTAACCTTTCAGAGCATGAATAAAAGAAATTATTGAAAACTCTGAAGAAGCACCGTGCCACTATTGGATATACTCTTGGTGATCTTAAGGGCATTAGTCCCACTCTATGTCGGCACAAAATTATTTTGGAGCCTGGTGCTAATCCAGTTCTTGATCATCAACTGCGGTTAAATCCTAAGATGAAAGAAGTGGTAAGAAATGAAATATTAAAGCTTCTGGAGGCAGGTATAATTTATCCTATTGCTGATAGTAGATGGGTAAGTCCTGTTTATTGTGTCCCTAAGAAGGGAGGTATTACTGTTGTTCCTAATGATAAGAATGAATTGATTCCACAAAGAATTGTTACATGCTATAGAATGGTAACTGATTCTCACAAATTAAACAAAGCTACTAGAAAAGATCATTACCCTCTACCTTTTATTGATCAAATGCTAGAAAGACTATCCAAACATACACATTTTTTCTTTGTAGATGGTTATTCTGGTTTTTCTCAAATACCCGTGTCAAAAGATGATCAGGAAAAGACCACACTTACTTGCCCTTTTGGTACTTTTGCTTATAGACGTATGCCTTTTTGTTTATGCAATGCACCTGCTACCTTTTAAAGATGTATGACTGCTATATTATCTGACTTTTGTGAAAAGATTGTGTGAAAAGATTGTTGAGGTTTCCATGGATGATTTTTCCGTTTACGGAACTTCTTTTGATGATTGCTTAAGCAACCTTGATCGAGTTGTGCAGAGATGTGAAGAAACTAATCTTGTCTTGAATTGGGAGAAGTGCCACTTTATGGTTAATGAAGGTATTGTCTTGGGGCATAAAATTTCTGAAAGAGGTATTGAGGTTGATAAAGCTAAAGTAGATGCTATTGAAAAGATGTCGTGTCCTAAAGATATCAAAGGTATAAGAAGTTTCCTTGGTTATGCTGGTTTCTATAGGAGGTTTATTAAAGACTTCTCTAAAATTTCTAGGCCTCTCACTAATCTCTTGCAAAAAGATGTTCCTTTTGTTTTTGATGATGATTGTGTAGAAGCATTTGAAATACTTAAGAAAGCCTTGATTTCTGCACCTATTGTTCAGCCACCTAATTGGAATTTACCCTTTGAAATTATGTGCGATGCTGGTGATTATGTTGTTGGTGCTGCTCTAGGGCAAAGAGTTGATAAGAAATTGAATGTTATTCATTATGCTAGTAAAACTCTAGGCAGTGCCCAGAGAAATTATGCTACTACTGAAAAAGAATTTTTAGCATTTGGTTTTTCTTGTGATAAGTTCAGATCTTATATTGTTGATTCTAAAGTAACTGTTCACACTGATCATGGTGCTATTAAATATCTTATGGAAAAGAAAGATGCTAAACCTACACTTATTAGATGGGTTCTCGCTGCAAGAATTTGATTTGCATATTATTGATAGAAAGGGAGATGAGAACCCCGTTGCAGACAACTTGTCTACGTTAGAAAATGTTCTTGATGACCCAC
Organism: Triticum urartu; assembly: GCF_056163025.1. Lineage (NCBI taxonomy): Eukaryota > Viridiplantae > Streptophyta > Magnoliopsida > Poales > Poaceae > Triticum > Triticum urartu. The sequence goes on along the minus strand of NC_141879.1, from coordinate 308,829,198 downwards.
TGCGTATTGATGATAGTTTTCTTGATGAGCAATTAGTTGTCATAAATGCTTCTCGTAATACTCCATGGTATGCTCATTATGCTAATTACATCGTTACTAAATTTATACCACCTAGTTTCATATACCAGCAAAAGAAAAAGTTTTTCTATGATTTAAGACATTACTTTTGGGATGACCCACACCAATATAAAGAAGGAGTAGATGGTGTTATTAGACATTGTGTGATGTCTACTATGCAACCTTCTTCTTGTAGATGTTGTTGAGCCTCCAAGTGCAGAGTTTTGTAGGACAACAGCAAATTTCCCTCAAGTGGATGACCTAAGGCTTATCAATCCGTGGGAGGCGTAGGATGAAGATGGTCTCTCAAACAACCCTGCAACCAAATAACAAAGAGTCTCTTGTGTCCCCAACACACCCAATACAATGGTAAATTGTATAGGTGCACTAGTTCGGTGAAGAGATGGTGATACATGTGCAATATGGATAGTAGATATAGGTTTTTGTAATCTGAAAATATAAAAACAGCAAGGTAAATAGTGGAAAAGGTGAACAAAAATGGTATTGCAATGCTTGGAAACAAGGCCTAAGGTTCATACTTCCACTAGTGCAAGTTCTCTCAACAAAGATAAAATAATTAGATCATATAACAATCCCTCAACGTGCAACAAAGAGTCACTCTGAAATCACTTAAGGACTCAATCCGATAAGATAACTTCAAAGAGAAAAATCAATCCATTACAAGAAGGTAGAGGAGGAAAAACATCATAAGATCAAACTATAATAGCAAAGCTCACGGTACATCAAGATCGTGCCAAATCAAGAACACGAGGGAGGGAGATGAAACACATAGCTACTAGTACATACCCTTAGCCCCGAGGGTGAACTACTCCCTCCTCGTCATGGAGAGAGCTAGGATGATGAAGATGGCCACCGATGATGATTTCCCCCACCGTCAGGGTGCCGGAACACGATCCCGATTGGTTATTGGTGGCTACAGAGGCTTGTGGCGGTGGAACACCCGATCTAGGTTCTGTTCTAGAGGTTTGGGGATATATAAGAGGTGTTGGCATCGAGAACAAGTCACGGGAATCCACGAGGGTCCCACATGGTCAAAGGGCGCGTCCTAGGGGGTGGGGGCGCCCTCCACCCTTATGGAGGCCCTGGGACTCCTCTGGTGCATCTCCGGTACTCCATGGGCTTCTTTTGTTCCAAAAACAATCGTCGTAAAGTTTCAGATCAATTGGACTCCGTTTGATATTCCTTTCCAGGGAAACTCAAAAGCAAAGAAAAAAACTGACACTGGGCTCTAGGTTAATAGGTTAGTACCAAAAATCATATAAAAAGGATAGTAATGCATATAAACATCTAAAATAGATAATATAATAGCATGGAACAATCAAAAAATTTAGATACGTTCGAGACGTATCAGGCATCCCCAAGCTTAATTCCTGCTCGCCCTCGAGTAGGTAAATGATAAAAACAGAATTTTTGATGTGGAATACTACCTAACATATTTATCCATGTAATCTTCTTTATTGTGGCAAGAATATTCAGATCCATAAGATTCAAAACAAAAGTTTAATATTGACATAAAAACAATAATATTTCAAGCATACTAACAAGGCAATTATGTCTTCTCAAAATAACATGGCCAAAGAAAGCTTATCCCTACAAAATCATATAGTCTGGATATGCTCCATCTTCATCACACAAAATATTCAAATCATGCACAACCCCGATGACAAGCCAAGCAATTGTTTAATACTTTTGATGTTCTCAAACTTTTTCAACTTTCATGCAATACATGAGCGTGAGCCATGGACATAGCGCTATAGGTGGAATAGACGGTGGTTGTGGAGAAGACAAGAAGAAGGAGATAGTCTCACATCAACTAGGCGTATCAACGGGCTATGGGGATGCCCATCAATAGATATGAATGTGAGTGAGTAGGGACTGCCATGCAACTGATGCACTAGAGCTATAAGTTTATGAAAGCTCAAAAAGAAACTAAGTGGGTCTGCATCCAACTCGCTTGCTCACGAAGACCTAGGGCAATAGGAGGAAGCCCATCATTGGAATATACAAGCCAAGTTCTATAATGAACAATTCCCACTACTATATGAAACTGACAACATAGGAGACTCTCTATCATGAAGGTCATGGTGCTACTTTGAAGCACAAGTGTGGTAAAAGGATAGTAGCATTGCCCCTTCTCTCTTTTTTCTCTCTGTAGTGACCCGACCTCAAACGGTCAAGTCTCTGTGCTTTAGTGTCATCCCTGGATCGGTAATGCTGACACACACAGTACTTGAGGATTTATAACAGAGTACCAATCACACACTTATTACATCGAATGTCTCAAAAGAGAACTTATTACAATAAATATGGCTTAAGGCCATCTAATACAATAACAGCGGAAGGCTTGGAAGATAAAGTGAGTCCATCAACTCCAACAGCACAGCTGAGCTACATGGCAACGACCTAACAAACCTTACTCCTCGTCTGAAAAGTTTGCAACATAATACGTTGCAGCCCGAAAACGGGTCAGCACATGGAATATGCTGGCAAAGTAACATAGTAGAGCAAGAACAGAAAAAAAATGCTATCACTACATCCATATTTGGCTGGTGGAAAGCTCTACGGTTATAGTTTTGCGAAAAGCCAATTTTTTCCTACAACAAAGGAATAGATTTTATTTAACTATCATGGTAGTTGAAACATCATTGAGAAGGTTCCTCCAAATCAATCCCAATTAAAAGTAATTATCAACCCAACAATATTAATTTTAGAGTGATGAGATACATATGATAATCCAAGTACTAGATACTCAAGATTTGTCCATAACCGGGGACACGGCTAACCATGATTAGTTTATACACTCTGTAGAGGTTTGCGCACTTTTCCCCACAAGACCCGATCTCCTCCGTTGGATTTCTCGCACTGCCGGGTGTTTGAGAAACGAATGACCGAGACACAGTCTTTCAGAAACATTAACTCCTTACTCCGGGCAGACCATACCGACCTACATCCCTCTACCTGTTGATCCACCTCTTCAGGAGCTTCACGCAACTTACTCAACTATGCTAGAGCCCATAATAGCTTGTGGCTGCACACGGAAGTTTCTAGCATGAAATATCTCAGTTCCCTTAGAGCCTGGGTGGCGGACCATAGGATTATCACAAAGGTACTCCAGGATATCCTAGGACAACACTAGATTCCCCAGGTGCCCAACAAACAATCCACCCAGATGTGTATTTAAGTTGCCACCTTAAGTTGAACCATTAATTAACAATCTCACATCTGTCATGTGTTCACTCACCCAAAGCACGTCTATAAGCATAGCATAGCAATATAAGCAATACGTAGAAGTAACTCCCAAGGGGTTGATAATAACAGGGCAATAGGTTCTACCTCATCAACTACTTCCCAACCCACATGTTAATCACATCCTAATCATGCAATGTTTGAGAATTGGAGCTAATGCATAAAAACAGGGTATGAAAAGGGTATGATCAAAGTGTTACTTGCCTTGCTGATGATCCGCAAAACCTAGAGACTCGTAGTAGCACGCTTCACACTCCGGGTGTTCTATCGCAAACAACCAATAGCATACATAAGCAATCAAGCAAATAAGCATGGGTAAAACACAAATAGGAAGATCTAACCAGAAATTTCAACTTAAGAACTCTGGTTTGCAAAAAGAATCAAATCAAACGGAGCAACGAAACTCAAACTGCGAAAGAAACAAGATCTGATTACTAATCTGGACCTAAGTCAAATTTTACAGTACAAAAATCTTGTTCAAGTGGATTAAACATGAAGAGGGTTTCGAGACGAAGATCTAGGCGCTTGAATTGCCTGATTCCGATAAACGAGCAAAAGTTTAAACTAAAACAAAAACCGGATCAAAAATCGCGATCGAAAATAATCGCGGATAATCCGAGAAAAAGAAAACTAACGAACAGGCTAACGAACGAACGTTCGCTGTCTGCGGCTAACGGGTGAACACCGTTCATTAAAACAAACATACAAACGAACGTCCGCTAATTAAACTAAACCGAAAAAATAAACCGATCTATTCTAAAAAATGAACCTAGGGTTTTTTCTAAAAAAACCGGATCGGTCTTTTCTAAAAAAACCGGCGGCGGCAACGGCAGCTTTACCTCCAGCGAGGTCCGGCGAGGCGGGGCTGTGGCTTCGGCGAGGTGGGGCTGCGGCGGTGGGCGGCGACAAGCGGCAACGGCGAGCGGCGGCGCGCGGCAAAGGGCGGCGGCGCGGCGTGGCTCGGCGGCGGCATGCGGCACTGCGGGGCGGGCGAGGCAGGCGGCGGGGTTGGTGGTGGTGGGGGCTCCGGGGGCGGGGTATATAAGGAGGGGGGTGCTTGCTTGGGGAGGGGGCAAGGGGAGCGCGGCAGTGTCCTGGCCGGACTCGGCATCACGGGCGGCGGCGGCCTCCTGGTCTCCTAGAAGGAGTCGGCGGCGCGGGGCTAGCGGGCCGGCTCGGCTGGGCTTCGTCCCAGTCGGGCTCTGAGACTTTTTTGTTTATTTTTTGAAAAAAATTCGCCGGAACTTAAATAAATCCTAGAAAATAAATAAAAATCTAATAATGCCAAAACAAATTTTCACCGTCTAAATAAAATATTTAGAACAAGATGAACATTTTCTTCGCCCTAAAATGCAACTTTGAAAAACATGCAATTTTTCTAATTCAAATAAAATAGAAATAAACTCCGAATAAAATCAAATATTTGATTTTAATATTTTTCCTCCAATATTTCATTTACTTTGGAGAAGTCATATTATCTCCTCTCATATATTTTAATATGAAATATTTTCGGAGAGAAAAATAATTAAAACCAAAAATCCTCATTTCAATATTTGATAAAACTCAAATATGAAAACTGAGAAATCCCCAACTCTCTCCGAGGGTCCTTGAGTTGCTTAGGATTTCGAGGATTGCGAAACGAAATGCAGTAAAATATGATATGCATGAATGATCTATGTATAACATTCCAAATTGAAAATTTGGGATGTTACAAACCTACCCACCTTAAGATGAATCTTTCCCTCGAGATTCGGGTTGGCTAGAAAATAGGTGTGGGTGGTCTTTGCGAAGATCATCCTCTCGTTCCCAGGTGGCTTCATGCTCGGTATGGTGTCTCCACTAAACTTTGCAGAACTTGATAACCTTGCTACGGGTGACTCGACTGGCAAATTCAAGAATCCTGACTAGCTTCTCCTCATAGGTCAGATCACTGTCCAACTGAATCGCCTCCAAGGGCACCGTATCTCTTAGCGGTATATTGGCCATCTCAGCATGACACTTCTTCAGCTGTGAAACATGAAACACATCGTGAACTCCTGACAGTCCTTCAGGTAACTCCAACTTGTAGGCAACTTCTCCCATACGCTCCAAAATTCAATACAGTCCTACAAATCTTGGGGCTAACTTTCCCTTAATTCCAAAATGTTTCACTCCTCGCAGGGTTGATACTCGCAAATATGCTCTGTCTCCAATTTCATAGGTTATTTCCTTGTGTTTTGAATCTGCATAATTCTTCTGTTTGGACTGAGCTACCTTTAATCTATCTTGGATCAACTTAACCATTTCTTCAGACTCCTTGATCAAGTCAGGTCCAAACAACCGTCGGTCTCCAACTTCATCCCACATCAACGGTGTGCTGCACCTCCGTCCATACAGGGCTTCGAACGGCGTCATCTTCAAACTGACTTAATAGCTGATGCCAAAACTTTGAGAACTCCACGTAGGGCAAATTGTCATCCCAACTAGATCCATAATCTAGTGCACAAGCTCTCAACATATCCTCCATAATCTGGTTGACTCTCTCGGTCTGTCCATCCGTCTGCGGGTGGAATGATGTACTGAACTCCAATCACGTTCCCAAAGTCTGGTGCAGCTGATGCCAAAACTTTGAGGTAAACTGTGTTCCTCTATCTGATACAATTGTCCTCGGAACTCCATGCAGACATACGATCCTGGTCATATATATCTTGGCCAACTTCGCACTTGTATAGGTGGTTTTCACTGGGATAAAGTGAGCCACTTTGGTCAAGCGATCAACTACTACCCATATAGAATCATATCCTGATTTGGTCCTGGGTAATCCAGTGATAAAATCCATGCCAAGTTTATCCCACTTCCATTTAGGTATCGGCATAGGCTGTAACAATCCTACTGGCTTTTGATGCTCAGCCTTCACTCTCTGACATACATCACATACGGCTACATACTCGGCAATATCCTTCTTCATACCAGTCCACCAGAAACGTTCCTTCAAATCCAAATACATCTTGGTGTTTCCAGGGTGTATCGAGTATGGTGAGTCATGAGCCTCCTGAAGTATTAACTTCCTGATCTCTTTGTTATTGGGAACATAAATACGGTCCTCAAACCATAAGGTGTCGTGCTCATCCTCACGAAAACCTTTGGCCTTTCCTGTGCCCATTCTCTCCTTTACCTCAGCAATCTCTTTGTCATCCTTCTGAGCTTCTTGAATCTTTCCTAACAATGTTGACTGAACTTCCATTGTTTCAACAAAACCTCTAGGAAGAATCTCCGATCGAAGTTCCCTAAGATCATCTACTAACTCCTTTGGCAATCCCGTGCTCACTAGGGTATTAGCATAACTCTTCTGGCTCAAGGCGTCTGCTACACATTGGCCTTGTCTGTATGATAGTAAAGCTTCATGTCATAATCCTTTATAAGCTCCAACCATCCCCTCTGCCTAAGGTTCAACTCCTTCTGTGTGAAAATGTATTTCAAACTCCTATGATCCGTGTACACATCACAGCGGTTTCCAATAAGGTAATGTCTCCAAGTCTTCAACGCATGCACTACTACTACTAACTCCAAATCATGTGTGGCATAATTCAATTCGTGCGGTTCTAGTTGTCGTGAGGTATACGAAACAACTCTTCTGTCCTGCATAAGCACACTTCCAAGTCCTAGGTGAGAGGCATCGCAATACACTTGAAACTCCTTACGTATATCCGGCAGAATCAGCACTGGGGCTGTAGTCAAACGTTTCTTTAACTCCTGAAAACTCGCCTCACATTCTTCTGTCCATTTAAATTTGGTATACTTCTTCAAAAACCCCGTCATTGGTTTTGCAATCTTGGAAAAAAATTCAATGAATCTCCGATAGTATCCTGCGAGTCCAAGAAAACTGCGGATCTCGCTAACTGAAGTGGGTGCCAACCATTCAATGACTGACTGAACCTTGGTGGGATCTACTGCTACACCTTCTCCTGATATAACATGTCCAAGGAATCCGACTTCCTTCAACCAAAACTCACATTTTCTAAACTTGGTATACAATTGGTGTTCCTTGAGTTTCTCGAGAACTAAACGCAAATGCTCTTCGTGCTCCTCCTCATTCTTTGAGTATACCATTATATCATCAATGAACACCACAACAAACTTATCCAAATATTCCATGAACACCTTGTTCATCATGCTCATGAAATAGGCAGGGGCGTTAGTCAGTCCAAATGACATGACCATATACTCATACAACCCGTACCTTGTGGTAAATGTTGTCTTTGGTGCATCCTTCTCTTGAATCTTCAGCTGGTGATATCCAGATCACAGATCGATCTTTGAAAACACCTTAACTCCTTGCAGCTGGTCAAACAAATCATTGATCATCGGCAGTGGGTATTTGTTCTTGATCGTCACCTCATTTAACATGCGATAATCAACAACCATTCTTAAAGACTCATCCTTCTTCTCAACCAAAAGCACTGGGGCTCCCCATGGTGATGAACTCCGTCGAATGTAACCTTTCTCAAATAACTCTTTGCTCTGCTTCTTAATCTCCTCCAGATCATTCGTGGGCATCCGGTAGGGTCTCTTTGATATAGGCCCGGTGCCTGGCAACAGTTCTATGAAAAACTCGATGTCTTGATCTGGTGGCATGCCTGGTAACTCCTCTGGAAAAAACATCCGGGTAATCCTTCACTACAGGCACTTCCTCCTGAACAATTCCCGTGAGGGTATTTACTTGGCTACTCCTAGGCGCATGCCTAGATACGTACTTAATCCTTTTTCCCTCAGGGGTGGTGAGACAAATTGACTAACTAACACAGTCAATGCTTCCTCCATACTTTGACATCCAGTCCATGCCTAATATCACATCCAATCCTTGTGACTCCAAGATTATTAGGTCGGACGGGAAACATGGCTACCAATAGCTAAGGGTATCTGGTTGCACCATCGACTAGCCATATACTCTGCTCTAGGTGAACTTACTAACAGAGGGGTCCTAAGGGTTTGGGCTGGCAGTTTAAACTTATCCATGAATCCCCTTGATATGTATGAATGCGATGCACCAGTATCAAAAAGAACAAGGGCGATAAAAGACTTAACCAAAAACTTACCAATAACCGCGTCTGGCTGCTCTTCAACCTCCTCCACATTAACGTGGTTCACTTGTCCTTTGTTGAATGGATTGGGCTTCTTTCCAGCGCTCCCATTACCGTTTCCATTCTTCGCTTCAGGGCACTCCGTGGCATAGTGTCCATTCTTCCCGCACTTGAAACAAGTAATGTGGCTTAGGTCTCTCTTGGCGGGTGTGGCTGGATTGGAACGGATCTGATTGTTGCTTTCTCCATTCCCATTCCCATTCCTTGGGCCAGTATGATTATGGCTACTTCCTCCATTGTGGGTGTGGCCTCCATGGTTATGAACAAGTCCTCCCGAGTTCGGGGTTAGGCGAGGCTTCTGCTAAGCTCCTGAATTATACCTTCCTTGTCCATACTTCCTCTTATGGCTCTCAATCTGCTGCTGCTTCCCTTCAATCATAAGAGCCTTATCTACCAACTCCTGGTAGTTGTTGAATGTTGCCACCATCAACTGCATGCTCATCTCATCATTCAGCCCTTCTGTTGGGGATATTACTACTAGACGTAAACCGGCCAGGAGTAGCCGGATTAGGTTTATGAAGATTAGAAGCCCATGAAGATGTAGGAATGATGGCGCTTTATGAAGGTCCAAGTCCCAGAGGCGAGTTAAGGCATGTAGATGTAAACCGACCTACTTATGTAACTTGCATTGTAAGATAGGAAGTGTAGAGACCGAACCGGATACATCTATGATCTGTCTTCGGGACTCTGTAAACCGGCGGGCATTAACCTATGTATATAAAGGGATGACCTGGCAGCGGTTTAGGGAGGACAGACAATAATTCAAGGGCCAGACAAAGCGGATTCGCTCCCTGGTCTTCGAAACCCTAGCAATACCAATCACAACTAGACGTAGGCTTTTACCTTCATCGAAGGGGCCGAACTAGTATAAACTCCCCGTGTCCCCTTGTCCGGTTTAACCCTTTAAGCTAAACCGTTGTGATGGCTCCACGACTAAGTCCTTTCATGAGGACATCTGCCGTGACAAACCCACGACAGTTGGCACCCACCATGGGGCTATCGCACGATGGTTTCGAGTTCTTAAAGGGAAGCTTTGATGGACTCAAGGGATACGCTGTGGGCCGGATGACAAAGAGTCGTCGCGGCAAGCTCTACATCGACAACACAGGATGGGGCCCCGAGGCCGATTCAATCGAATACGGGTACCGGGTCCCCTTTGGTGGGATTCACGTCTTCATCGGCAAGATTGGCGAACCGGGCCCTGAGCCGGACACCTGCACCGACATCATTGAGACGGCTCAGCGTGCAAGCCCTTCCCCGGTTCAGCCCGTGGCGAAGCATGTTTTCGTAGGTGTCATCCATGGAGCAGAATATGAGGACAGACCGACATCTGATGGAGAAACCGTTTTCTGCTCCGACGATGAGTCTTCTGGAGAGACCGAATCGCTCTATCAGTTGCAGGATGGCCGGATCGGTGGAGGTTCCGAGGGAAACAGTATTCCAGATTCTCCTGATCTGCCAAACCGGGCCGCTATCTTCATGGCCGGTACACAGTCAGCGCCTCATTCATCAGCCACCGTAGCAATACTCTCCGGTTCAACAACGGCCACGCCAGCGGGGGTAGGAAGCTCTGTGCCGCCTCCGGCTCAAGTCCTGTCTGACTTGTTCGACACTTTGGCAACATTGATGGCCGCAGAGGTGGATGCAGCAGCCTGGGGTCAGCACAACACGGAGATTTCAAAGGTGAAAGATCAGATAGCTCAGGCTAAAGTGGACCTAGCGGCAGAGAACGCTAGGATGGCTACAGAACGGGCCGAGTTGGAAGCTCAGGCCTACCGGATTAGGCTGGATCAGAACGCTTCCGAAGAAGTCATGAGAAGAAGATACCGATCGCATCTCCCGTCGGGTTATGAGCCACGAAATCTCTTCAATACGCCAGGAGTAGGAACTAGTAACCAGCCAATATTAAACCGGACGGAGGCGCCAGGAGCAGGAGCGCCGGTTCAGCCGTGCATGATGGACCCGCCTCGTCAGAACAACATTGTGGCACATTATGTCCCAACACCTCCCGGGCATTACTCCAACCCGTTGGACAACATTGTGGCCGCCGCTTCACGATTGGCAGCCCTCCCGACCGACGGCAAATCACCAGTTGCAATTGAGGCACGACGGGCCAGAGATCTCCTTCAAACAACTCTAAACCAGTAGCTGGCATATTCACACAGCCGCGAGAAGATTCATTCCACCCCCCGTCCAAGCCGGAGCTACAGCAGGCACGTTGAGGATGAACCAGTTGTATCAAGCAGCGCACGTCACCGTAATCCGCCGCGAGGGCACAACCCGGCAGGGGGAGGTGCTAATGCACAGGATGTGGTAGACTGATCGCACGCGTCGAGAGGCCGAGTTAGCAGCTCTGCACGGAGCCCGTCAACCTACTCCGGTTCACCCTACCGCTTCAGTGGAGCCAGGTGTGGTATTAAGTTCCTTAGGGGTGCTGTGTCTTACCCCCACTTTGCGTAATGTGAGACTGCCCAAGGATTTCAAAGGACCTCGTATGGTACCCAATTATACCGCCGATCCGCAGCTAGAAGCATGGGTTGAAAGCTACGAGATGGCAATGGAGATGTTAGATGTGGATGAAGCGGTATGTGCTAAATACTTCACCATGATGTTGGAAGGAACAGCTCGTACTTGGTTGAAGAGCTTACCAACTAACCCTGTCGGGTCATGGGCCGAATTGAAGCACCGGTTTATCCAGAACTTCAAAGATACTTGTAAGCAATCCATGTCGATTGTGGATCTGGCCGCTTGTGTCCAAGAGGATGGAGAGTCCACGACCCATTGGGTAAAGCGGGTCTCAGCTATTCTGCATTCATCGGATGGTATCAATGCAGATACCGCAGTGCTAACGTTGGAGGGCAATTGTCATTTTCTGCTGCTCAAACAGAAGTTAGGAAGGCTCAAACGTCACTGCAATGATATGTCAATGCTTATGGCCGCTTTGGTTAAGTACCCCGATTCAGATAATACCAAAGACCCTGACTCAGAGGAGGACAAATCGGGGAAAGGGAAAAAGAACGGCAACACCAAGGGTCAGCAACATAATCCGGCAGGCCATGGGAAGAATGGTAAACGCAAGGCCGACAACAGTCTAGACTTTGTGGCTAACACCAATGCTCAGGAGAATGGTCAACGTCGTAAGGGTAAGCAGCCCCAGAGGGGCGGAGGTTCAGGCCCCAATTTGGAGCACCTGTTAAATCAACCCTGTCTGAAGCATGGATCAAAGGAGAAGCCAGCATCACATCTTTGGAAGAATTGTTACATCATGCGGGATTTCAAGAATTCCAATATGTTTCAACATGATAATGGCTTGCCCGGCGGTTCAGGAGGTGGTTTCCATGGGCCGGGTTACAGAGGCGGCAGTTCCGGTTCAGGATTTCAGGGAAATCAAGCCGGACACATCAATCAAGGGCACCAAGGCAGCCAGGGAGGGTACAACCATCAGGGGAACCAGCAGCATCAGCAGCAGTCGGGCTATCAGAGCAATCCTAAGCAGTTAAATAGTGGGCAATATCATGTCTTCACCACTAGCTTGTGTAAGCGTGATCAGAAGCTTCACAAGAGGGCAGTAATCTGTTGAACCGCCGCTGCCTCAGTATTTGCACTGGTCTGAGCAACCCATTTTATGGAGTAGAGAGGATCACCCGCCCCGGGTTGACAATCCGGGCCATCTGGCCTTAGTGATGGCCCCTCAAGTTGGGGGATATAAGTTCACTAAAGTACTCATGGATGGGGGAAGTAGTATCAACATTCTATATTACGATACCTTCCGTCGTATGGGGTTGACAGATAAGAATCTTAAACCGTCGAACACCGTTTTTCATGGTGTGGTGCCTGGTAAGTCTACATATCCAGTGGGCAAGATAGCCTTAGAGGTGGCTTTTGGAGATGATCATGATTCAAGATCAGAAACATTGACTTTTGAGGTGGTGAAAATCAAAAGTCCATATCACGCTTTGTTTGGGCGGCCGGCTTACGCTAAGTTCATGGCAAGGCCGTGTTATGTGTATTTGTAGCTTAAGATGCCAGGTCATAAGGGGACCATCACAGTACACGGGAGCAGGAAGATCGCTCTAGAATGTGAGGAAGGTGATGCGGCTTGTGCTGAGTCGGTTTGTGCCACGGAGGAGCTGAAGTTCTATAAGGACCAAGTTGATCCGGCAGATATGACTTCTTTGAAAAAGCCAACTACGGAACACGATCCGGCGTTGAAGTTCAAATCGGCCACATATACTAAGATGGTTGATTTTGTTCCTGGTGATCCATCCAGGCAGTTCAGCATCAGCGCTAACCTAGATCCCAAATAGGAAAGCGCACTCATCGAGTTCATCCGTGAGAACCGGGACATCTTTGCATGGAAACCTTCTGACATGCCAGGTGTACCGAGGGAACTCGCTGAGCACACACTTAACATTGATCCTAAGTTTAAACCGGTCCGACAGTTTCTCCACCGCTTTAATGAAGAAAGGCTCAAGGCTATTGGTGAAGAGGTAGCTCGGTTGTTGGCCGCAGGGTTTATCGTGGAGGTCTTTCACCCGGAGTGGTTGGCTAATCCGGTGCTGGTCCTTAAGAAAAACAGCACTTGGCATATGTGTGTGGATTACACAGACTTGAACAAGGCTTGCCCTGCAGACCCCTTTGCCCTCCCTCGTATTGATCAGATCATTGATGCTACGGCGGGTTGTGACCGTTTGTGTTTTCTGGACGCTTATTCTGGTTATCACCAGATCAAAATGGCAGTTAAGGACCAGGAGAAGACATCTTTCATCACTCCCTTTGGAGCCTTATGCTATGTCTCCATGCCCTTTGGGCTCAAGAGTGCCCAGGCGACTTATCAATGCTATGTTCAGAATTGTCTTCATAAGCAAATTGGGCGCAATGTTCATGCATATGTGGACGATATTGTGATAAAGTCCAGGAAGGAGGAAACATTAATAGATGATTTGAGAGAAACCTTTGACAACCTCTAGGTTTACAAGATGATGCTCAATCCGGAAAAGTGTGTCTTTGGTGTACCGGCAGGAAAACTCTTGGGTTTTCTGGTGTCAAACATAGGCATTGAGGCTAATCCGAAAAAAATCTCAGCAATTACATCTTTGGCTAAACCGGCGTGTATCAATGACGTTCAACGTTTGGCCGACTAGATTGCGGCTTTGAGCCAGTTTATCAGTCGCCTTGGAGAAAAGGCTATTCCTTTATATCAGATGCTAAAGAAAACAAATGATTTTGTCTGGAGTGAGGTAGCTGATAAAGCGTTTGAGGATCTGAAAAGGCAGTTAGTTGAACCACCTATGCTTGCAGCCCCGATCGATAAAGAGCCATTACTGCTGTATGTGGCTGCTAATGCCCGAGTTGTTAGCGTGGCTATTGTGGTGGAGCATAAGGAAGATGAAAAGGAGTATCCGGTTCAACGGCCGGTTTATATATCAGTGAGGTACTCATTGAATCAAAGTAGGGGTATACACATTGGCAGAAGCTGCTGTATGGAGTGTTTATGGCAAGCTGAAAGCTCAAACATTATTTTCCGGGTCATCCTATCACAATGGTCAGTTCAGCTCCTCTTGGAGATATTATTCAAAACAGAGAAGCAACTGGCCGGATTGCTAAGTGGGCTATTGAGCTTGGACCTCACGGGCTCAAATACACACCTCGCACAACCATTAAATCCCAAGCACTTGTGGACTTCATGAATGATTGGACAGAGTTGCAGGCACCAGAGGAAAAGCTAGATAACACGTATTGGACTATTCATTTTGATGGATCCAGACAGTTGGAGGGCTCGCGGGCTGGAGTCATACTAACTTCCCCACGAGGTGACAAGTTTTGTTATGTCCTCCATTTAATGTTCCCCTGTACCAACAACACATCTGAGTACAAGGCCTTACTCCACGGTCTTCGGATGGCTAAGGAGATGAACTTAAGCCGGGTTAAGTGCTTTGGGGATTCAGATCTGGTGGCTCAACAGGTGTCTCGCACTTGGGATTCTAAAGACCCACTCATGGCTGCATATCGACGAGAGGTGGACACAGTGGCTGGTCACTTCAAGGGTTATCAGGTGTAACATATAGACCGACGAAAGAATGAAGCGGCGGACGCTTTAAGCCGCCTTGGTTCTCAGCGTAAACCGGTCCCACCAAGTGTCTTTCTTGACGTGCTGCATAATCCGTCGGTCAAGGTACCAACAGAGGAGGAGTTGGCTATTCCTGACCCGGAGGCTCAATTGGTGGCCGCTTTGCATGTCATACCGGATTGGACAATCCCATACCTGGCTTACATGAACTGGGGCGAGTTACCAAAGGATGAAACCTCGGCCCAGCAGATAATCTGGCGTTCCAAATCGATGACTATACTCAACGGAGAATTACATCGTTACAGCGTCTCAGGGGCAATTCAGCGTTGTGTTTCTCCTCAAGAGGGTTGTGAGATTTTGCGAGAAATCCATAAAGGGGATTGTGGTCACCACGCCGGTTCAAAGTCCTTGGTGGCTAAAGCTTTTCGCCACGGTTTCTATTGGTTAATAGCTCATGCTGATGCTGAGGATTTAGTCAAACGATGTGACAGTTGTCAATAATTTGCACGCCGTGCTCATATTCCGGCTCAGGAGTTGACGATGATTCCAGTAACATGGCCGTTTGCGACTTGGGGGCATGATATGGTCGGACCCTTTAAGCACTCCAAGGACAAAAATACCCACTTATTAGTGGCAGTGGACAAGTTCACCAAATGGGTGGAAGCAGAGCCAGTCAGTAAGTGTGATGCGGCCATGGTGGTTCAGTTCATCAAAAAGGTGATATTCCGGTTTGGCTTTCCACACAGTATTATAATGGATAATGGTACTAATCTGTCAAAGGGAGAGATGGAGGAATTTTGCCAATGTGAGAACATCCGGCTTGATATAGCATCGGTGGCTCACCCCCAATCCAATGGACAAGCGGAGAGGGCAAATCAAGAAATTTTGCGAGGTATTAAACCCCGGCTTATGGTTCCTTTAAGCGGACACCAGGTTGTTGGGTGGAGGAATTACCTTCTGTGTTATGGAGCATCAACACCACACCTAACAAATCTACGGGTTACACACCTTTCTTCATGGTTTATGGACCGGAGGCGGTTCTTCCTAGTGACATCCGTCACGACTCGCCCCGTGTGACGGCTTATGTTGAAGCTGATAATGAGAAGGCACGTCAGGATTCTCTGGACCTGTTAGATGAGGAGCGTGATCTTGCAGCAGCACATTCGGTGATTTACCAACAAGATCTCTGACGTTATCACAGCCGCCGGGTTAAGACCAGAACTTTTCAAGAAGGCGATCTGGTGCTCCGGCTCATCCAGGATCAGACTGATATGCACAAGTTATCCCCACCTTGGGAAGGACCTTTTGTGGTTAGCAAGAATCTACACAACGGGTCATACTACCTCATTGATGTTCGAGAGCACAAAGGCTCACGTAAATCGAAGGAGGAGACCAAGCGGCCATGGAATATAGCTCTTCTTCGGCCTTACTATACTTAAGCCACATGCTTCTTCATATGTACAAATTTATGACAATGTATATATTATATAATAAACCAGAGCCTCGAATAAAGCGGGGTCTCTATTCTTTTTACATCATGTGTGTGCCTACAAGAGTTTCTACTAACAAAGCAAAGTTTTGTTAAACCGGTCTTTGCAGCCGCACGGATACAAAGAGATATCACTAGGGGGCTTGGTTGTTTTCACACCATAGCTACACCTCTTGATCGGTTTAAACACCACAAAGGGATTTCACTAGAGGGCTTGGTTGTTACCACACCATAGCTACACCTCTTGATGGGCGTTAAGCCACAAAGGAAATTATGTGGGGCCAAAGAGAGTGTTGCACAAAGCACAAAATCAAACATGTGCACCCACTGAGCACAGCTCACAAAGTTACTTGGGGGCTCTTTGTGCAAAGCAACAAAGAGTTTGAAAGGACCCTTGTAATTGGCTATCAAGCCACGACTTGGAAGCCTGGTGTATTCACCTAAAACCCCGGGTTAACCTGCCTTCATCAAGTAAGCCACTCCTGTCCAGGTAATCCTGGTATGACCCGCCGAACGTTTGACAAGTCAATCTTATGCAGACCCTGAACTTGTCAAAGTTAAAATGATGATTGGTTAATTGGAGGCCCATCTTAAAAGGGTTTGTTAAATGGTTTAACTCAGAGGCCTGGCAGCCCATGAAAAGCCTCGATTTGGAGCCTGGCAGCTCG
This sequence comes from Triticum urartu, assembly GCF_056163025.1. Classification (NCBI taxonomy): domain Eukaryota; kingdom Viridiplantae; phylum Streptophyta; class Magnoliopsida; order Poales; family Poaceae; genus Triticum; species Triticum urartu. Next base: position 308,812,527 of record NC_141879.1, on the reverse strand, counting down.
TAAAAAGCCTCGCATATTTCTTTTTTGAGTCCTATTTGCTAAGTTTTTCGCCTTTATTGAGGTTCCTAATGTCTTCTGATAAACCGGTGTCCTTGACCCGGCTTGGCTTTCAACTACAAGTTCTCAGTACATGATCAGTTATAAACTGGCGTTCATTACCCCGGTCTGGTTTTGACTAACAAGTCGCCAGTGTTATAAGGAAAACCCGGTGTTTATTATATCCCGGTACGGTTTATTATCATAATCCGGCAAATTAAGGACAGAGTTATCACTACTCTGGATTGGTGTTTACACCTTTACCATACAAGCAGTTGGTCAGCCAATGAGGTATGTTGCACCTGTTATTTTTTATATACAAACTTTGGTTATCCATCCAAATATTGTCTATTCTTGGGCATCATGACCCGTCCAGTGGTAAACCACTAGGACACTTTTCAAGTTCTTGTATCTAGGAACACAACTCATCATGGGTTATGCATAAATAGATCCCAAAAGGTGGAGCAAGTTTTCACATTATCAAAGCATCACAAAACATGCTCGATGGCATGATAGATAAAGGAGTTTTTGCTATCCTATTACATGAAGCTTCCAAACGGCTCCAATTGAATAGTTGTTTTTAAGCATTGGCACACAATAACTGGTAAACTATCTGCCGGTTTAAGACGCTTCGTCTGGACGGTTTGACGGTTGAGGGTCAGTTGGTGCGATCACTTCTTCTTCATCCCTCCCCAGATGCTGGAAATCAACCGTCGACCAATCGATTCCAGTTAAAGCTTGAAACACGGATTCGTCATGGATAAGGCTAGAGGGGTTAATGTCAGGAGCATAAGTATGCTTACGGATTGGAGGCACAAGTTCTTCGACTTCATGGATTTCGACAGGCTATCTCTTCCCTTCAGCGTCATAAGCTGGTTGGAAATGAGACAAGTCTGTGTCCTCTGCCAGTTTGCTGGCTATTGGCCGCATTTCTTTGGTCAGCCTTCAGAGGTCATCATTGTCGAAGTTTGAACCGTCCTCCTTCACACCTGGATATCCTTTAATGATGTCCTCTGCTTCAAGATCTTGAATCCATGCCTTGGCTCAGATTATTGCGGTTAATGCTCCTGCTCTTGCATCTCAGTTTGGTAATCCGGGCTGGTAACATGGCCAGCTTCTCAAGAGTTTCCTTTATCAGTGATGGCACCGGTTTATTGTAAGCTGCAGTGCAAATAGCCCGCTGGGACCCAGAGTACAGCTGTTCAATCAAGGTATAAGCCGCTTTAAGCTTCATCCACATATATGTGCCCAAATGAGCAATACGAGTGCCTATCACGGTTTAAAATCAGCACTCTGGTAAATGATAAGGTTTCATGAATTGGACAAACTGCATAAGGAGATACTTACCAAAGACAGCGGAAGTCATGGCGTTGATTTGCCGTTTCAAACTAGCTAGTTCATCTACAACTGGTTTCAGGGCTGCTTCGGCATCCTCATCTCTTTTGGTTAAACCGGCCTTCTCAGTTTCCCAGTCAGCACAATATTTGTTAAAAGACTCTTTTAGCTTTTCCATTGCTATCAGGGCTTTGGTCAGTTCCTCCTTGGCTTTCGCAGACTCTACTTGTTGGGGTTTCACGTTCTCTTGCAAATCAGCGGCTCGGGCATCTCTATTGCTTAGTTCGGCCTACAACAGTGAAGATATGTCAACAACATGATATATATTTTCTAAGTACAAAGCGTATAACAAGTTATGCACTTCATACTTGGGGGCTAATGCCTATTTGTTCTGATTCACTACATCTTTTATAAGTCTCCAGAACAATGCAAGCATTATCCTTGACACTTGGGGGCTAATGTACATCTGTTCAAAATGGACATATGGATTAAAACCCGGATTACCTTGCAAAGCTAAACCGGCCTTTGGGGGCTACGCTGAGGAAAGCTATATAATTACATTGGTAAAGTATCGGTCTTGGTTTTCACTAAGGACCTGATATTTTGAGGGCCAGTAGGAGAGACTTAAAGTGTTACAAAGACCCGTTTTACGATTAACATCATAAAACGGCCCTTGGGGGCTACTTGGGCTAGCACTTCAACTTTGGAATCAAGAAGTAAAGGGAGATGAAAATACCTCATAGCGTTCCTTCATCAAGTTTACCAAACCGGCTTCATAGTGACGGTTTGAGTGCGGATGGTTTAAGAAACCAGAGTGAAGTTCTTCAGCATTGGGATGGGCATAACTTGATAAGTCAGTATTCCATTTGCCCTTTTCCCTAGCAGCACGCTCTTCTTTGGCACTATGTTGGGCCAAGATTACGGGATGGCCAGGAGAGCTGTGGCCCATGCCAGTAATGATAACATCATCTCCTTGGCCTTCAGTGGTTTTTGCGGGTGATGACGGAGTCTCGGTACCTCTCACCGGACTAGACCGGTTTGGAACTGCCGGTTCAGTATCAGGCACGGTAGGATCAACTTCTGGTGGTTCATCAGTGTTCCGGCCTTGAAGGGGCGGTTCACCAGAGGTGGCCTCTGGATGAGGACCATCCGGTTCATGACTTTGGTCCGGTTCACCTATTTTCTCTTCTTCAAAAACTGCCTGGTCTTCTGACGGATTGTTGACCCGAGCTTTCTTGCTGGGTCTGGCTTTGGCTCTGCAAACAAAATTCAAAGAGGTTTAGCATCTTATTCAAGATTTGCAATGCATTGGAAGAAAGGATTTGAAAGCTTACCCAGCCACAGTTTTTAGAGGAGGGAGTTCGGTTGCTGTCGACTCGCCAGAGGATGAGGGAGGTGTCACCTGATAATTTGAATCGGACGGATTAAGAGGTTGTCTAAAATAACCTGCCTTGGGATAAGAATTGTCAGAAGTGGGAGAGACCTCAGACCGGCGCTTACGAACCGGGGTGTCAGGTAAACCGGCTGAAGTGACCTGTTGGCCACTGTGCCAGGTTGTCCGGCGAGCTTCATGCTGTTGTGTCTTCAAAATAAATGTTGGGTCCAAGTAAGCAAGAGGATGAGAAAAGCTTACTTTCCGGACTGCTTGACGGGTTTTTTGTGTTGGCATAGAGTCTGAACCGGAGGAAAGGATAATTACCTCTACACCATTAGCCTGGCTGCCTTCTATGTCCTCCTGATAAAGATCATTGTTAATGAGGTGCATGAAAAGGGAGCCAAGTGAGTCAAGTTCTACCTCAACTTCCGGATCATCTGCATCTTCATCAAGCTCGATGCTGATCCGGTCAGCTGTTTTCCGCTTTGAGGTACGCTTGACAGCTTCGGTTTTGGGATGGGATGGCTTTGCCGCTTTATCTGCAGATTTCCGTTTCCAGAAGGGATCATCACCCTGTTCATACACAAACAGAGGAAGGTTCACAAGTTGAACAAATCAAAAGATATCAAAGATAAAAAGGATGCATTGTGCTTACAGCAGGCGGTTTATTCTGAGTGTAGAAGGGGCTCAAGCCGGTTTGGCGACAGACTGATTCCGGTTCATTCAAAATTTTCTTAACACTTTTAGTGACCTCTTCATCGGTTACCAGAATGTTGATGTGGCGTTGGGGGTCTACAACCTCACCGGTATACTCACACATTAAACCGGGGCAGCGGCTTAGTGAAAAAGACGCTCCACGATATCTAGCAATGCACAAAATCAACGGCTGTTAAACCGTTGGCCATAAAGGCCCGGAGCTTGGCGAGTTGAGGGGCATATTTGGCCCGTCCCCAGAGCTTAAACATTGTGGGAGTGGATGAGTGTTGGAAAGCCGGTGATCAAGATAACCTGGAAGAGGGTTTTCATCTTCAGGGGAGGTATCTATGAAATAGAACCAAGTCTAGTTCCATTCCTTAGGGTGACTATGCAGTTTGGCATGAGGGAATTCAACTTCCTTCTGCTTTTGAATAGAAACACCACCAAGTTCAGTGTTGGGACCATTTACAAATTCTGTACGCCGGTTCAGATGAAAGAAGTCCCGGAACAGCTCAGCAGTCGGTTCTTCTTGTAAGTACACTTCACAGAAGACCTGGAAGTTGCATAGATTGGATACAGAGTTGGGTCCGATATCTTGAGGATGGAGTTGGAAACTGGCAAGCACATCTCGGTAAAACTTTGACCCTGGCGGTTTGAAACCACGGCCTATGTGGTCGACAAAAACCACAACCTCACCCTGCCTCGGGGTTGGAGGATTTTCTGTTCCTGGAACTCGCCATCGAATTTCAGTTTTCTTATGGAAGGTGTCGATGCTGACCATTCCGTTCAACTGTTCCTCAGTGACCCGGGAACGAGCCCAATTGCAAGCGGCAAACTGTTTGGCCATTGTGAAACAAAAAGCTTGAAAAGAAATGCCGGTTTACAAATCATTCACGGTGGTACGCGAGATGCAGTGGAATAAAGATATACAGGTATGTGAAATTGCGTAAACCGGAGACTAATACAATAGTGAATGACAAGGTCATATCAAGAGCATACATGTGTTGTTAAACCGGACTATTACAATCAACGTAAAGAAGGTTTGCCGGTTTATTAGGGGACTAGTGGTATGAGATAGATTGTTTTTACAAAGGTAAACCACCTACATGGTACAGAGGATACAGATCTAAGGCGAAAAGGGCTAAGTAAGGAAAAACAAGTTTCATAGGATCACATGGGAATTTTGGATCTACCGAAGACAGAAAGGCAAAAATATTTTGACCTAAAAAGGGTAGGACCCAAAGCAGGTTGTAAAAGTTCAGATCAGTTTTTCGCGTGCAAAAAGTTTGTGGTGGTAGCGGAAAATAAACCATTACGCGGAATATATCAACATTGAGATTTTCTATCCATAGACTAAGGAGGAACAGGAAAGAGCAGCACCGGAACTCCGATGAACTTCAATGAACTGCGAAGAACAAGAAAACCCTAGACAGATCTACAAGGGGGGAAAGAAAAGGACTTACAATGACTGTTGAAGCAACGGAGGAACGCCGCAGCTCTCTGGTAACAGTCCGGTTGATGCAGCGGCCTTTGTCGAAGTAGAGGAGAAACTCGGTGATGGCGGCGACACTCGGGGGCAGAGGTGTCGTGAGGAGGAAGAAGAAGCGAGGGAGACGAAGGGCGAAAATGATAAGGACCCGTGGCCCTATTTATAAGGCGAAGCGATAAAGTGACAAGTGCGGGAATCGAGGAGCTCAAAAATGGATAGTTAATAATGGTGTCGCCTCGATAACTGGATATGCATTAATGAAGGTAATCCTCAGCTTCAACGGATAGATGACGTCAGGACGGTTTATCATGATCCGGGAGTATGACGTCACGGCGGTTTTCAAAATCAAGGTGAAGATGCAAAGGGGGAGTTTTTTTGCTAAGTATTGAAGATTGACATGAACAAGTTCAAACCAATCTGGGGCCTAATGTTGGGGATATTACTACTGGACATAAACCGGCCAGGAGTAGCCGGATTAGCTTTATGAAGATTAGAAGCCCATGAAGATGTAAGAATGATGGCGCTTTATGAAGGCCCAAGGCCCAGAGGCGAGTTAAGGCCTGTAGATGTAAACCGACCTAATTATGTAACTTGCATTGTAAGATAGGAAGTGTAGAGACCGAACCGGACACATCTATGATCCGGCTTCGGGACTCTGTAAACCGGCGGGCGTTAACCTATGTATATAAAGGGACGACCTGGCAGCGGTTTAGGGAGGACAGACAATAATTCGAGGGCCAGACAAAGCGGATTTGCTCCCTGGTTTTTGAAACCCTAGCAATACCAATCACAACTAGACGTAGGCTTTTACCTTCTTCGAAGGGGCCGAACTAGTATAAACTCCCCGTGTCCCCTTGTCTGGTTTAACCCTTTTTAGCTAACCCATTGCGATGGCTCCACGACTAAGTCCTTTCATGAGGACATCTGCCGTGACTAACCCACGACACCTTCCATAAACTTCTCCTACTTTGCGGCATCTGTGGTCACATCGTCAGGGGCATAGCGAGATAACTTGCTAAACTCATCCGCATACTGAGCCACAGTACGGTTCCCCTGGCGTAAGTTGCGAAACTCACGCTTCTTCATACTCATAGCTCCAGTTGAGACATGGGCTGTATGGAAAGCTTGTTGAAACTGGTCCCATGTAACAGTGGCTATAGGATAGGTGACTATGTAATTCTCCCACCATGAGGCTGCTGGTCCATTCAACTGATGTGCGGCAAAACGCACCTTCTTAGCATTTGTACATCCTGCAGTGGTTAACTCCCTTCCAATCATGCGGAGCCAATCATTTGCCACTATCGGCTCGGTGCTACTGGAAAACACCGGCGGCTGCAACCTCAGGAAACGGGCTAAATTGTCAACTGGTGGTGGTGGTGGTGGGTTTTTGTTGTTGTTGCCTTGATTCTGAACTAACAACTGCATCAGGGTATTCTGCTACTGGATCAACTAAGTGAGCCCCGGTGGGAAAGTAAATCCGGGGTCACGTCTCGGAGGCATCTGAGGGTTTAGAGGGAAGAGAATAGAATAGAAGGAGGTCTAATGAGAAAAACACTACCCATATGAACATGAGACAAACACAATCATTTCACTCAATCAATCAAGCAAGGGCATACAATCGAGCTAACTATCGTTACGAAAGTGCTCGGACTATACTATATACATGGTGGAATACTACTACTGATGTGGTGGTCTACTAGAAATATTGATCGGTCGAAGATTCCATGATGTCTGCTCCAGCTTCATCTTCATAGTCATCATCGCTATCGTCGGGGTCCGAGTCGGTGTCGTCGATGATGATGTAGCCCTTCGGGCGAATCTCCTTGGGTTCTTCGTCTTCTCCTCCTGGTGCGGAGCCTCCCATGAATACTCCTAACTTCCTTTCCAAATCGTCATTCTTCTCCACTAGTACGATGATTTCCTCCTCATAATCTTCGCGTGTAGCCTTGAGTTCTTCCTCCAATTTCGTGATCCTAGTCATCGCCTTCTTCAGATCTATCATGCATGCGCACATCTGGTCCTCCTGGCTTGAATGTGTTCGTTTAACTCCTGGATGAAAGCTGCAATTGATCTATCCTTCCTGGTGCTGATCATCTCCCATTGCTCGTCTCGGCTCCCCCAAATCTGGTAGATAGTATCCTTAAGCTCCTTATGGTAAACTTCTCCAATGTGTCCCATGGTGATGTGAGCTGCCATACTCTTTCCTAGACTCCAGGTTGTTGCATCAAAGGAAAACTCTATGGGCTTAGTGACTGGTGTGAATGTCCTTCCTAGAACTTGAACTTGAATCATCCATCGTTCCTCTTTTGGTAAAGTGGCGTTGTAAGTCCCGGTGAAGCTCAGTATTCCGATGTTCAGGTACCTAGTGACTTCCTTCAAGTGTCGTCCAAAAGGTGCTTCTTCATCTGGTTGTGCAAACTTGTTCCTTGCGTCTGCCATCCTAAAGAGTAGAAAATGGAGAGGAGTCAGAAATGAGAAGAGAATAGTGATCTAGGGCTTTTGCTTAGTGGTCGTGTGCTACACTCAGCGTGTGCTCTGATACCATCTTGTAGCGACCTGACCTCAAACGGTCAAGTCTCTGTGCTTCAGTGTCATCCCTGGATCGGTAATGCTGACACACACAGTACTCGAGGATTTATAAAAGAGTAGCAATCACACACTTATTACATCGAATGTCTCAAAAGACAACTTATTACAATAAATATGGCTTAAGGCCATCTAATATGATAACAACGGAAGGCTTGGAAGATAAAGTGAGTCCATCAACTCCAACGGAATAGCTGAGCTGCACGACAATGACCTAATGAACCTTACTCCTCGTCTGGAAAGTCTGCAACATAATATGTTGCAGCCCGAAAACTGGTCAGGACATGGAATACGCTGGCAAAGTAACACAGTAGAGCAAGAACAGAAAAAAATGCTATCACTACATGCATATTTGGCTGGTGGAAAGCTCTACGGTTATAGTTTTGCAAAAAGCCATTTTTTCCCTACAACAAAGGAATAGATTTTATTTCACTATCATGGTAGTTGAAACATCATTGAGAAGGTTCCTCCAACTCAATCCAAATTAAAAGTAATTATCAACCCAACAATATTAATTTTAGAGTGATGAGATACATATGATAATCCAAGTACTAGATACTCAAGATTTGTCCATAACCGGGGACACGGCTAACCATGATTAGTTTATACACACTGCAGAGGTTTGCGCACTTTTCCCCACAAGACCCGATCTCCTCCATTGGATTTCTCGCACTATAGGGTGTTTGAGAAATGAATGACCGACACACAGTCTTTCAGAAACATTAACTCCTTACTCCGGGCAGACCATACCAACCTACATCCCTCTACCTGCTGATCCACCTCTTCAGGTGCTTCACGTAACTTACTCAACTATGCTAGAGCCCATAATAGCTTGTGGCTGCACACGGAAGTTTCTAGCATGAAATATCTCAGTTCCCTTTGAGCCTGGGTGGCAGACCATAGGATTATCACACGGGTACTCCGGGATATCCTCGGACAACACTGGATTCCCTAGGTACCCAACAAACAATCCACCCAGATGTGTATTTAAGTTGCCACCTTAAGTTGAACCATTAATTAATAATCTCACATCTGTCATGGATTCACTCACCCAAACCATGTCTACGAGCATAGCATAGCAATATAAGCAATACGTAGAAGTAACTCCCAAGGGTTTGATAATAACAGGGCAATAGGTTCTACCTCATCAACTACTTCCCAACCCACATGTTAATCACATCCTAATCATGCATTGTTTGAGGATTGGAGCTAATGCATAAAAACTGGGTATGAAAAGGGTATGATCAAAGTGTTACTTGCCTTGCTGATGATCCGCAAAAGCTAGAGACTCGTAGTAGCACGCTTCACACTCCGGGTGTTCTATCGCAAACAAACAACAGCATACATAAGCAATCAAGCAAAGAAGCACGGGTAAAACTCAAATAAGAAGATCTAACCAGAAAGTTCAACTCAAGAACTCTGGTTTGCAAAAAGAATCAAATCAAACAGAGCAACGAAACTCAAACTGCGAAATAAACAAGATCCAATTACTAATCTGGACCTAAGTCAAATTTACAGTACAAAAATCTTGTTCAAGTGGATTAAAAAGGAAGAGGGTTTCGAGACGAAGATCTAGGCGCTTGAATTGCCTGATTCCGATAAACGAGCGACAAGATAAACTAAAACAACAATCGGATCAAAAATCGCGATCGAAAATAATCGCGGATAATCCGAGAAAAAGAAAACTGACGAACAGGCTAACGAACGAACATTCGCTGTCTGCGGCTAACGGGTGAACACCGTTCGTTAAAACGAACGTACGGACGAACGTCCGCTAATTAAACTAAACCGAAAAAATAAACTGATCTGTTCTAAAAAACCAGATCGGTCTTTTCTAAAAAAACCGGCGGCGGCAACGACGACTTTACCTCCGGAGAAGTCCGACAAGGTGGGGCTGCGGCTCCGGTGAGGTGGGGCTGGGAAGGTGGGCGGCGCGGGGCAGCAACAGGCGGCAACGACGAGCGGCGGCGTGGCAAAGGGCGGCGGCGCGGCGCGGCTCGACGGCAGCGTGCGGTGCTGCGGGGTGGGGCGAGGCAGGCGGCGGGGTTGGTGGTGGTGGGGGCTCCGGCGGTGGGGTATAAAAGGAGGGGGTGGTTGCTTGGGGAGGGGGCAAGGGGGGCGCGGCAGAGTCCTGGCCGAACTCGGCGTCGCGGGCGGCGTCGGCCTCCCGGTCTCCTGGAAGGAGACGGCGGCGCGGGGCTAGCGGTCGGCTCGGCTGGGCTTCGGCCCAGTCGGGCGCTGAGACTTTTAAAAAAAATCGCCGGAACTTAAATAAATCATAGAAAATAAAATAAAAATCTAAAAATTTCAAAACAAATGTTCACCGTCTAAATAAAATATTAAGAACAAGATGAACATTTTGTTGGCCCTAAAATGCAACTTTGAAAAACGTGCAATTTTTCTAATTCAAATAAAATAGCAATAAACTCTGAATAAAATCAAACATTTGATTTTAATATTTTTTCCTCCAGTATTTCATTTGCTTTGGAGAATTCATTTTATCTCCTCTCGTATATTTCAATATGAAATATTTTCGGAGAGAAAAATAATTAAAACCAGAAATCCTCATTTCAATATTTGATAAAACTCAAGTATGAAAACTGAGAAATCCCCAACTCTCTCCGAGGGTCCTTGAGTTGCTTAGGATTTCGAGGATTGCGAAACAAAATGCAGTAAAATATGATATGCATGAATGATCTATGTATAACATTCCAAATTGAAAATTTGGGATGTTACACTCATTTTTTTTGCCTTCTCTTTTTTGGCCTATTATTTATTTATTTATTTTTCATCTGGAGTCTCATCCCGACTTGTGGGGGAATCGTAGTCTCCATCATCCTTTCCTTAGTTGGGACAATGCTCATGATGATCATCACACTTTTATGTACTTTACAACTCCAGAATTACAACTCGATACTTAGAACAAAATCTGAGTCTATATGAATGCCTCCGGTGGTGTACCGGGATATGCAATGAATCAAGAGTGACATGTATGAAAGAATTTTGAACGGTGGATTTGCCACAAATACAATGTCAACTACATGATCATGCAAAGCAATAAGACAATAATGAAGTGTGACATAATAAACGGAACGGTGGAAAGTTGCATGGCAATATATCTCAGAACGGCTATGGAAATGCCATAATAGGTAGGTATGGTGGCTGTTTTGAAGAAGGTATATGGTGCTTGTATGGTACCGACGAATGTTGCGTGGCACTAGAGAGGCTAGCAATGGTTGAAGGGTGAGAGTGCATATAATCCATGGACTCAACATTAGTCATAAAGAACTCACATACTTATTGCAAAAATATATTAGTTATCAAAACAAAGTACTACGTGCATGCTACTAGGCGGATAGATTGGTAGGAAAAGACCATCGCTCGTCCCCGACCACCACTCATAAGGAAGACAATCAATAAATAAATCATGCTTCGACTTCATCACATAATGGTTCACCATACGTGCATCCTACGGGAATCATGAACTGTAACACAAGTATTTCTACAATCCACAATTACTCACTATCATGACTCTAATGTCACCATATTTATATATCAAAACAATCATAAGGAATCAAACTTCTCATAGTATTCAATGCACTTTTTATGAAAGTTTTTATTATATCCCTCTTGGATGCCTATCATATTAGGACTAAATTCATAACCTAAGAAAATTATCATGCTGCTTAGAGACTCTCAAAAAAATATAAGTGAAGCATGAGAGTTCAAAAATTTCTTCAAAATAAAACTACTGTTGTGCTCTAAAAAGATATAAGTGAAGCACTAGAGCAAATGACAAACTACTCCGAAAGATATAAGTGAAGATCAGTGAGTAGTCAAATAATTATGTAACTATGTGAAGACTCCTTCTCATAAATAAAATTTTAGATCTTAAGTACTTTATTCAAACAGCAAGCAAAACAAAATTAAATAAAATGACGCTCCAAGCAAAACACATATCATGTGGTGAATAAAAATATAGCTCCAAGTAAAGTTACCGATGAACGAAGACAAAAGAGGGGATGCCATCCGGGGCATCCCCAAGCTTAGGATCTTGGTTGTTCTTGAATATTACCTTGGGTTGCCTTGGGCATCCCCAATCTTAGGCTCTTGCCACTCCTTATTCCATAGGCCATCAAATCCTTACCCAAAACTTGAAAACTTCACAACACAAAACTCAACAGAAAATCTCATAAGCTCCGTTAGTATAAGAAAATAAATCGCCACTTTTTGTACTGTTGTGGACTCATTCTTTATTTATATTGGTGTAATATCTACTGTATTCCAACTTATTTATGGTTAGATTCATCAAAATAAGCAAACAACACATAGAAAACAGAATCTGTCAAAAACAGAACAGTCTAAAGAAATCTGGAGATTTCGCATACTTCTGTAACTCCAAAAATCCTTAGAAATTAGGAAGTCCTAAGAATTTTTTTATAAATCCTCAACAAGAAGAATCCGTATTTTATCGCTCTTCTATTAAAATGAAAACTAATATCCTGGGCGCAAACATTTCTGTTTTTCGGCAGGATCAAAGCAACTATCACCGTAAGCTATCCCAAAGTTCTTACTTGGCACTTTATTGAAATGAAAGTTATAAATCATGATTACTATCATAACATAATCATGTTAACACACAAAAACAGTAGGTATAAATATTGGGTTGTCTCCCAACAAACACTTTTCTTTAATGCCTTTATAGCTAGGCATGATGATTTCAATGACGCTCACATAAAAGATAGGAATTGAAACATAATGGGAGCATCATGAAGAACATGACTAGCACATTGAAGTCTAACCCTCTTCCTATTCATAGGGATTTTGTGAGCAAACGATTCATGGGAACAATAATCAACTAGCATAGGAAGGGAAAACAAGAAAAACTTCAAGATTTTCAACATATAGAGATGGAACGTGATATTGTTGCAATTCCTACTAGCGTATAATCCTCCCTCATAATAATTTTCAGTAGCATCATGAATGAATTCAACAATATAACCATCACACAAAGCATTATTTTCATGATGCACAAGCATAGAAATTTTATTACTCCCCACATAAGCAAATTTATTCTCATTTGGAATGGTGGGAGTATCATAAGAAACTCGAATACTATAAATTGTTTCCATAACAAAAGAATAATGTTCAGAAAAAGGGTAATCATAATTATGACAAGCTTTATAAATATAATCATCACTACTTTTTATAACATAAGTGACATCACAATAATCATCATAAGTAGAAACTTTGTTTTCATCATAGTCAATTGAAACCTCTTCCAAGATAGTGGAATCATTACTAAATAAAGTCATGACCTCTCCAAATCCACTTTTAGCATTATAATAAGATTCAACACCCTCCAAAATAGTGGGATCACTATTTCATAAGGTTGACACTCTTCCAAACCCACTTTCATAGATATTGCAATCATCATAAATAGGAGGCATGCTATCATCATAATAAATTTGCACATCAAGACTTGGGGGACTAAAAATATCATCTCCATTAAACATAGCATCCTAAAAGCTTGGTACAAACATTAATGGCAGCAAATAAATTCTCAAACATGTCATTATCATCAAACATAGCATCCCCAAGCTTGGGCCTTTGCATATCATAAGCATAATCACTCTCATCATCAATAGTATGGATAGCACAAATAGTATAGCAATTATTATCATCACAACGTTCTAAGTTGGTGCCAAAAAGATTTTCAAGATTATAACAAGTATCATTACTTTCCCAATCATAATCATCACAAGGAATAATAGGCATAACGAAATCATCCTCAATAATTTCTTCGGACATAGTATCATAAGGTAAGGAATCAATATCATCATGAAGTATATCATCACCCACATTTATTTTCGATTCACTCTTATGAGGCATAACAGTAATAGGAGAAAAATCATCTGGGAGTGATACCTTTTTACCTTTTTACCTTTGCTTCTCCGTCTTTTCTTTTTCTTCTTCACATCATGTGTGGGTTTAATCACCCTTTTGGAGCTCCTTATTGATGAGATTGGTTGAATAAAAAGCTCCTCCTCGTTACCTGATTCATCATAAGAAAAAATAGGAGGATATTGGGAAACCTCTTCCCTTCATTAGTATTCTATTCATCTTCTATTTGTTTTCTTATCTTTAAGTAATTGGCAATATAAGGATTATCAATGCAATTTACCGCACAATACATATAAATTTCCTCTAGATCAAAATCAAGAAATTTCTCAGGGTTATATTCTGGAATACCCTTAGTTATACGTTTCATTTCTTCATATCCCAGAAGCAAACTAAGTTCATTATGATGCGCAAGGGAAATCAAGTCATCACAATTTTTGGACACGATTCAACCATGAAACCATTTGCATTGGATATTTAAATGACCATGTTCATTGCAAAGTTCACAAGGATGGCTAAAAATATTAAATTTTTCAGCACAAACATCTAGCCTCTCTTGCAAACATTTAGTTTCTAAATGCTTATGCCTCTTGCAAAATCTATCTTCCCTATTTGGTATGTAACGGAAAAAATCTATGCACACCACAAAATTGACATGCTTATAAGAAACATTTTTATCATGACTAGTGCAATCATCATTAGTACTATGGATATTCAAAGAATTCATACTAACAACATTGCAATCAAGCTCATCATTCAAAGATTGTATGTCAAACATTTTATTGCATTCTTCCTATAGCAATCAAGCACAATTATCAGAATCCTTATTTTCACGAAAGACGTTAAAAAGATGAAGCATATGAGGCAACCTCAATTCCATTTTTTGTAGATTTATTTTATAAACTAAACTAGTGGTAAAACAAGAAACTAAAAGATTCAATTGCAAGATCTAAAGATATACCTTCAAGCACTAACCTCCCCGGCAACGGCGCCAGAAAAGAGCTTGATGTCTACTACGCAACCTTTTTCTTGTAGACGTTGTTGGGCCTCCAAGTGCAAAGTTTTGTAGGACAGCAACAAATTTCCCTCAAGTGGATGACCTAAGGTTTATCAATCCGTGGGAGGCATAGGATGAAGATGGTCTCTCTCAAACAACCTTGCAACCAAATAACAAAGAGTCTTTTGTGTCCCCAACACACCCAATACAATGGTAAATTGTATAGGTGCACTAGTTCGGCGAAGAGATGGTGATACAAGTTCAATATGGATAGTAGATATAGGTTTTTGTAATCTGCAAATATAAAAACAGCAAGGTAACAAGTGGTAAAAGTGAGCAAAACGGTATTGCAATGCTTGGAAACAATGCCTAGGGTTCATAATTTCACTAGTGCAAGTTCTCTCAACAATGATAACATAATTAGACCATATAAAAACCCCTCAACGTGCAACAAAGAGTCCCTCCAAAGTCACTAATAGCGGAGAACAAACGAAGAGATTACTGTAGGGTACGAAACCACCTCAAAGTTATTCTTTCTGATCGATCTAGTGGGCTATTCCTATAAGTGTCACAAACATCCCTAGAGTTCATACTAAAATAACACCTTAAGATACACATCAACTAAAACCCTAATGTCACCTAGATACTCCAAAGTCACCACAAGTATCCGCGGGTTTGATTATACGATATGCATCACACAATCTCAGATTCATCTATTCGAACCAACACAAAAAACTTCAAAGAGTGCCCCAAAGTTTCTATCGGAGAGTCAAGACGAAAATGTGTGCCAACCCCTATGCATAAGTTCACAAGGTCACAGAACCCGCAAGTTGATCACCAAAACATACATCAAGTAAATCACGTGAATATCCCATTGTCACCACAGATAAACGCATGCAAGACATACATCAAGTGTTCTCAAATCCTTAAAGACTCAATCCGATAAGATAACTTCAAAGGGAATACTCAATCCATTACAAGAAGGTAGAGGGGGAGAAACATCATAAGATCCAACTATAATAGCAAATCTCGCGGTACATCAAGATCGTGCCAAATCAAGAACACGAGGGAGAGAGATCAAACACATAGCTACTGGTACATACCCTCAGCCCCGAGGGTGAACTACTCCCTCCTCGTCATGGAGAGCGTCGGGATGATGAAGATGGCCACCGGTGATGATTTCCCCCTTCGGCAGGGTGCCAGAATAGGGTCTTGATTGGTTTTTGGTGGCTACAGAGGCTTGCGGCGGTGCAACTCCCGATCTAGCTAGGTTCTGTTTTGGAGGTTTGGGGATATATAAGAGGTGTTGGCGTTGAGAATAAGTCAGGGGAGCCCACGAGGGGCCCGCATGGTCGGAGGGCGCGCCCTAGGGGGGTGGGGGCGCCCTCCACCCTTGTGGAGGCCCCGAGACTCCGCTGGTGCATCTCCAATACTCTGTGGGCTTCTTTTGGTCCAAAAACAATCGTCATAAAGTTTCAGGTCAATTGGACTCCGTTTGATATTTCTTTCCTGCAAAACTCAATAACAAGGAAAAACAGAAACTGGCACTGGCACTGGGCTCTAGGTTAATAGGTTATTCCCAAAAATCATGTAAAATAGCATATTAATGCATATAAAACATCCAAAACAGATAATACAATAGCATGGAACAATCAAAAATTATAGATACGTTGGAGACGTATCATTGTGTACCTGAGCATGAACAGGAACAGATCCTACACAAGTGTCACTCCGAGGCCTACGGAGGACACCACACTGGAGATAGAACTACACATTAGGTATTGCAATCTGGTTTTTATCGGCCTACTCTCTTCAAGGATGCTCGTAAGTTTGTCTTGTCTTGTGATGAATGCCAGAGAATTGGCAATATTAGTAGACGTCAGGAAATGCCTATGAATTATTCACTTGTTATTGAACCACTTGATGTTTGGGGCTTTAATTATATGGGACCTTTTCCTTCCTCTAATGGGTATACACATATTTTAGTTGTTGTTGATTACATTACTAAGTGGGTAGAAGCTATTCCATCTAGTAGTGCTGATCATAACACTTCTATTAAGATGCTTAAAGAAGTTATTTTTCCGAGGTTTGGAGTCCCTAGATATTTTTTATTCATGGTGATTTCCGTAAATTGCTTGGTAAGTATGATGTTAATCATATAATTGCATCTCCTTATCATCCTCAGTCTAGTGGTCAAGTAGAATTGAGTAATAGAGAAATTAAATTGATCTTGCAAAAGACTGTTAATAGATCTAGAAAGAATTGGTCTAAGAAACTTGATGATGCATTATGGGCTTATAGAACTGCTTATAAGAACCCTATGGGTATGTCTCCGTATAAAATGGTTTATGGAAAAACATGTCACTTACCTCTCAAACTAGAACATAAAGCTTATTGGGCTATTAAAGAGCTCAACTATGATTTCAAACTTGCCGGTGAGAAAAGGTTATTTGACATTTGCTCACTTGATGAATGGAGAATCCAAGCCTATGAGAATGCCAAGTTGTTTAAGGAAAAGGTTAAAAGATGGCATGACAAAAGGATACAAAAGCGTGAGTTTAATGTAGGCGATCATGTTTTGCTATACAACTCTCGTTTAAGATTTTTTGCAGGAAAGCTTCTCTCCAAATGGGAAGCTCCTTACATTATCGAGGAGGTTTATTGTTCTGGTGCCATCAAAATCAACGATGCTGAAGGAACTAACCCGAAGGTGGTAAATGGTCAAAGAATCAAACATTATATCTCAGGTACTCCCATAAATGTTGACACCAATATAATTAAGACCATAACACTGGAGGAGTACATAAGAGATACTTTCCAGAATGTTTCAGACTCCAAAAAGGAATAGGTATGTGGTATGGTGAGTAAAACGGCTCCACAATGTCTCCAATAGCAATTTTTTCCCATTTTGGAATATTTAAAAATAGGAAAATTAAAAGTAGTCCGAAAGACGCACGAGGAGACCACAAGGGTGGAGGGCGCGCCCAACCCCCTGGGCACGTGATACGTCTCCAACGTATCCACTTTTCCAAACTCTTTTGACCTTGTTTTGGACTCTAACTTGCAAGATTTGAATGGAACTAACCCAGACTGACGTTGTTTTTAGCATAATTGCCATGGTGTTATTTTTGTGCAGAATAAAAAGTTCTCGAAATGACCTGAAAATCAACGGAGATTATTTTTGGTATTAATAAAACCTATTGGCGAAAGAATCAGCAGCAGGGGGGCCACAACCTAGCCATAAGGGTGGGGGCGCGCCCTCCGACCTTGTGGGCCCCCTGGACCTCCACCGACCTCAACTCCAACTCCATATATTCTCTTTCGGGGAGAAAAAAATTAGAGAGAAGGATTCATCGCGTTTTACGATACGGAGCCACCGCCAAGCCTTGTTCTTCCACGGGAGGGCAGATCTGGAGTCCGTACGGGGCTCCGGAGAGGGGAATCCATCGCCATCGTCATCATCAACCATCCTCCATCACCAATTCCATGATGCTCACCATCGTTCATGAGTAATTCCATCATAGGCTTGCTGGACCGTGATGGGTTGGATGAGATTTACCATGTAATCGAGTTAGTTTTGTTAGGGTTTGATACCTAGTATCCACTATGTTCTAAGATTGATGTTGCTATGACTTTGCTATGCCTAATGCTTGTCACTAGGGCCCGAGTGCCATGATTTCAGATCTGAACCTATTATGTTTTCATGAATATATTTGTGTTCTTGATCTGATATTGCAAGTTATAGTCACCTACTACGTGTTATGATCCGGCAAACCTGGAGTGACAATAGTCGGGACCACTCCCGGTGATGATCGTAGTTTGAGGAGTTCATGTATTCACTAAGTGCTTATGCTTTGGTCCGGTACTCTATTAAAAGGAGGCCTTAATATCCCTTAGTTTCCAATAGGACCCCTCTGCCACGGGAGGGTAGGACAAAATATGTCATGCAAGTTCTTTTCCATAAGCACGTATGACTATATTCGAAATACATGCCTACATTACATTGATGAACTGGAGCTAGTTCTCTGTCACCCTATGTTATAACCTTTGCATGATGAATGTCATCCGACATAATTATCCATCATTGATCCATTGCATACGAGCTCATTTCATATTGATCTTTGCTAATTTACTTTTTCGTTGCCACTGTTATGTTTGCTACAAAACTGCGATTGTTACTATTGCCACCGTTACCGTTACTTCCATACTGCTTTGCTACTAAATACTTTGCTACAGATATTAAGTCTTTCAGGTGTGGTTGAATTGACAACTCAGCTGCTAATACTCAAGAATATTCTTTGTCTCCCCTTGTGTCGAATCAATAAATTTGGGTTGAATACCCTGCCCTCGAAAACTGTTGTGATTGCCTATACTTGTGGGTTATCAAGACCTTTTTCTAGCGCCGTTGCTGGGGAGCATAGCTCTATTCTCTAAGCTACTTGGGATTTATATCTATTGATCATCATGAGGAATTTGAAAGATCAAAGAACCAAGATTTTTCCCTCAACTATGAGGGGAGGTAAGGAACTGCCATCTAGCTCTGCACTTGATTCTCCTTCTGTTTTGAGTAAACTTGCGACACCTACACCTGCTATTGGTTTCGATATGTCGCATGTTATTGATGATGCCACTTCTGCTATGCATGATGCTTATGATGAAACTACTTCTCTACTTGATAATATTGTGCCACTAGGTGAATTTCTTAATGAACAACTTGCTAGGGTTAGGGAGAATGAAATTACTGAAACTGATGATATTATTGAAAATGATGATTATGATTCTACCCTAGATATGAATTGCATGTTGTTCCTGAGGGTTATGTTATGGATGAAGAAACTGTTAGAGACTTCTTTGCTTATAATGATAGGGAGGATCTTAAGAAATTGTTAGCTAAGCTGAAAGAAAAATCCTTGAATGCTAGAATGAAATATGATCCCTCTTTTGCTACTTCACTTATGTTTGTTACTAATAAGGATTATGAATTCTCTATCGATCCCAAGTTAATTACTTTTGTTGAATCTGATCCTTTTCATGGTTATGAATCTGAAACTATTGTGGCACATCTTACTAAACTAAATGATATAGCCACCCTATTTGCTCATGAGGAAAAAATTTGCTATTACTATATTATTAAATTATTTACTTTCTCATTAAAGGGTGATGCTAAGATATGGTTTAATTCTCTTGTTCCTGGTTGTGTGCATAGTCCCCAGGATATGGTTTATTACTTCTCTGCAAAATATTTCCCGGCTCATAAGAAACAAGCTGCTTTAAAGGAAATATTTAACTTTGTGCAAATTGAAGAAGAGAGTCTCCCACAAGCTTGGGGGAGGCTTCTCCAATTACTTAATGCCTTGTCTAATCATCGTCTCAAGAAAAATGAAATACTTGATATCTTTTATAATGGACTAACCGATGCTTCAAGAGACCACCTGGATAGTTGTGCTAGTTGTGTTTTCAGGGAAAGAAATGTTGAGCAAGCTGAATTGCTATTGAATAATAAATTGAGTAATGAAAATGATTGGACACTTCCTGAACCAACTCCGAAGCCAACTCCGAAGAAAAGGGGTATTTTATTTCTGAGCCCTGAAGATATGCTAGAGGTAAAGAAATCTATGAAAGAAAAGGTATTAAAGCTGAAGATGTTAAAAATCTACCACCTATTGAAGAAATACATGGTCTTGATAACCCAACACAGGTGTAGAGGGAAACTCTCTCTGTAGATTTGATGAAGGTGATATTCCTCATAATAAGTCTGCTAGACAATGCTTGGATGAGTTTGACAATTTTATTGTTAAACAAGAAAACTTCAAAGCTTATGTTAGTAGATAATTGAAACGTAATGCTTACATGCTTGATCACCTGAGTAATTATATGAATAGTATCGTTAATGATCTTAAGCTTATTAGTAAACATGCTTCCAAGGTTACAACTCAAGTAGAACAAGTACTTAAGGCTCAAGATGATTTACTTAATGAGTTGAATAGTAAGAACAATGATAATGTTGTTAGGGTTATGACTAGAGGTGGTAAAATGACCCAGGAACCTTTGTATCCTGAGGGCCATCCTAAGAGAGTTGAGCTGGATTCTCAGAGAATTAATACTGATATACCTAGTCCTTGTAATAAAAAGAAAAATAATTCTGATAGGACTTTGCATGCTAGTGAACCTGCTATAGACACACCTGAGAATCCCAATGATATTTCTATTTCTGATGCTGAGACACAATCTGGTAATGAACATGAACCTAGTGCTAATGTTAATGATGATGTTCATGTTGATGCTCAACCTAGTAACGAAAATGATGTAGAGATTGAACCTGCTGTTGATCTTGATAACCCACAATCAAAGAATCAACATAATGATAAGAGAGACTTTGTTGCTAGGAAACATGGTAAAGAAAGAAACCATGGGTTCAGAAACCCATGCCCTTTCCTCCTAAGCCATCCAAGAAAAAGGATGATGAGGATTTTGAGCGCTTTGCTGAAATGATTAGACCTATCTTTTTGCGTATGCGTTTGACTGATATTTTTAAAATGCCTCCTTATGCTGAGTATATGAAACATATTGTTACTAATAAAAATAAAGATACCAGAAGCTGAAATTTCCACCATGCTTGCTAATTATACTTTTAAGGGTGGAATACCAAAGAAACTTAGGGATCCGGGGGTACCAACTATACCATGTTCCATTAAAAGAAACTATGTTAAAACTGCTTTATGTGATCTTGGAGCCGGTGTTAGTGTTATGCTTTTCTCTTTGTATCGTAGACTTGATTTGAATAAGTTGACACCTACTGAAATTTCTTTGCAAATGACTGATAAATCAACTGCTATACCCATCGGTATCTGTGAGGATGTGCCTGTTGTGGTTGCGAACGTTACTATCTTAACGGACTTTGTTATTCTTGATATTCCCGAGGACGACAATATATGGATCATCCTTGGTAGACCCTTTTTGAATACTGCAGGGGCTGTTATTGATTGCAACAAAGGAAATGTCACTTTTCATGTTAATGGTAATGAGTATACGGTATACTTTCCGAATAAACAACCTCAAGTTCATAGTATCAATTCAATTGGAAAAATTTCAACTATTACTATTGGAGGTTTTGAATTCCCTCTTCCTACTGTCAAAAAGAAATATGATATTCTTATTGTTGGGGACATGCATGGGTGTGCATCCAACTTGCTTGCTCATGAAGACCTAGGGAAATTTGAGGAAGCCCATCATTGGAATACACAAGCCAAGTTCTATAATGAAAAATTCCCACTAGTATATGAAAGTGATATCATAGGACACTCCCTATCATGAAGATCATGGTGCTACTTTGAAGCACAAGTGTGGAAAAAGGATAGAAACATTGACCCTTCTCTCTTTTTCTCTCATTCTTTTTGTTGTTCATTCTCTTTTTTATTTGGCCTTTCTCTCTCTTTTTTCCTCACATGGGACAATGCTCTAATAATGAAGATCATCACACTTTTATTTACTTACAACACAAGAATTACAACTTGATAATAGAACAAAAATATGAATCTATATGAATGCCTCTGGCAGTGTACCGGGATGTGCAATGATTCAAGAGGGACATGTATAAAAATGATGAAACGTGGCTTTGCCACAAATACGATGTCAACTACATGATCATTCAAAGCAATATGACAATGATGATGTGTGTCATACTAAACGGGACAGTGGAAAGTTGCATGGCAATATATCTCGGAATGGCTATGAAAATGCCATAATATGTAGGTATGGTGGCTGTTTTGAGGAAGGTATATGGTGGGTTTATGGTACCGGCGAAAGTTGCGCGGCACTAGAGAGGCTAGCAAAGGTGGAAGGGTGAGAGTGCGTGTAATCCATGGACTCAACATTAGTCATAAAGAACTCACATACTTATTGCAAAAATATATTTGTCATCTAAACAAAGTACTACATGCATGCTCCTAGGGTGATAGATTGGTAGGAAAAGACCACCGCTCGTCCCCGACCGCCACTCATAAGGAAGACAATCAAAAAATATCTCATGCTCCAAGTTCGTTACATAACGGTTCACCATACGTGCACGCTACGGGACTCACAAACCTTAATACAAGTATTTCTCAAATTCACAACTACTCACTAGCATGACTCTAATATCACCATAATTATATCTCAAAACAATCATAAAGAATCAAACTTCTCATAGTATTCAATGCACTTTACATGAAAGTTTTTATTATATCCCTCTTGGATGCCTAACATATTAGGACTAAATTTATAACCAAAGAAAATTACCATACTGTTTAAAGACTCTCAAAATAATATAAGTGAAGCATGAGAGTTCATCAATTTCTATAAAATAAAACCACCACCATGCTCTAAAAAGATATAAGTGAAGCATTAGAGCAAAATTGCCTAGCTCAAAAGATATAAGTGAAGCACATAGAGTATTCTAATAAATCACGATTCATGCGTGTCTCTCTCAAAAGGTGTGTACAACAAGTATGATTGTGGCAAACTAAAAATAAAATAATAAAATCATGCACGACGCTCCAAGCAAAACACATATCATGTGGTGAATAAAAATATAGCCTCAAGTAAAGTTACCGATAGATGAAGACGAAAGAGGGGATGCCTTCCGGGGCATCCCCGAGCTTAGGCTCTTGGTTGTCCTTAAATATTACCTTGGGGTGCCTTGGGGATCCCCAATATTAGGCTCTTGCCACTCCTTATTCCATAGTCCATCAAATGCTTACCCAAAACTTGAAAACATCACAACACAAAACTCAACAAAAAATCGCATAAGCTCCGTTAGTATAAGAAAATAAATCACCACTTTTGGTATTGTTGTGAACTCATTCTTTATTTGTATTGGTGTAATATATACTATATTCCTACTTTTCCATGGTTCATACCCCCCGATACTACCCATAGATTCATCAAACTAAGAAAACAACACATTAAAAACAGAATCTGTCAAAAACAGAACAGTCTGTAGCAATCTGTAACTCTCGAATACTTATGTAACTCAAACAATTTTGAAAAATTAGGACAACCTAAGAAGTTTGTTTATTAATCTTCTGCAACAAGAATCAATATTTTATCGCGGTTCTGCTGAAAACAAAAATTAATTTCTTGGGCGCAAAAGTTTCTGTTTTTCAGCAAGATCAAATCAGCTATCACCGTAAGCTATCACAAAGGTCTTACTTGGCACGAACACTAACTAAAACACAAAACCACATATAACCAGAGGCTAGAAAATTATTTAATGCAAAATAGGACCTAAAAAGTAAGAACAAAAATAAAATCCGGTTGCCTCCCAACAAGCGCTATTGTTTATCTCCCTTAGCTAGGCATGAAACACGAATAGATCTAGGTATTGGCATCTTTGGTATGCAATCCATAAGTAGCTCTTATAATAAATTCATAAGGCAATTTAATTTCCTTTCTTGTAAAGTGCTCCATGCCCTTCCTTAATAGAAATTCAAATCTAATGTTTCCTTCTTTGATATCAATAATTGCACCAATCGTTTCTAAGGAAAGGTCTACCAAGAATAATAGGACATGTAGGATTGCAATCTATATCAAGAACAATGAAATCTACGGGCACATAATTCCTATTGCAACAATAAGAACATCATTAATCCTTCCCATAGGTTTCTTAATAGTGGAATCCGTAAGATGAAAATTTAAAGAACAATCAACAAATTCACGGAAACCTAACACATCACATAAAGTTTTTGGAATTGTGGAAACGCTAGCACCCAAATCACACAAAGCATGGCACTCATAATCTTTAATCTTAATCTTAATAGTAGGTTCCCACTCATCATAAAGTTTTCTAGGTATAGAAACTTCCAATTCAAGCTTTTCTTCAAAAGATTGCATTATAGCATCAATGATATGTTTGGTAAAAGCTTTGTTTTGATTATAAGCATGATGAGAATTCAACATGGATTGCAACAAGGAAATACAATCCATTAAAGAAAAATTATCATAATTAATTCCTTGAAATCCAAAAGAGTGGGTTCATTGCTACCTAAAGTTTTGACCTCTCCAATCCCACTTTTATCGATTTTTGCTTCAAGATCTAAAAACTCCGAATCATTGGGATGCCTTTTAACTAAAGTTAACTCATATCCAGTCCCATATTTATCAAGAATTATATTGGAAAACAAAGATTCAATACGAGTCACATCAATCACTTCAAGATCTTCATCATTATTTAAAGCCTCCAGTTTAGTGGCCATCTTATTCACTAAGGTAGCTTGTTTATCAGAAATTCGGCCTACTAAATTTTCAAGATGAGAAAACTGAGATTTCAAACCATAATATTCTTTAGACATATCATCGAGCTCTTTATTCCTGTACTCCATAAAACTTTTCTGCTCCTTAAGTTCGTTTCTAAAGAAACTATTATGCTCACATTGTAAAGACATGAAGCTCCTAACATTATTTTTAATTTCTTTCAACCTCCTAAAGTGAGGATCAACATTCTTTGGTTGAGCCATCATGACAAAGCAAGAAATCCAATACACGAGCACACAAAAATCAAGCGAAGAAGACGAACGAAAGAGGGGCAAAGAAAAGGCAAATGTTTTTGAAGATCGTTTCGGAAGTGGGGGCGAGGAAAACGACAGGCGAATGGTGAATAATATAATGCAAGAGATGAGAGTTTATGATGGGTACTTGGTATGGCTTTACTTGGCGTAGATCTCCCCGGCAACGGCGCCAGAAATTCTTCCTCCTACTTATTGAGCTTGCATTGGTTTTTCCCTTGAAGAGGAAAGGGTGATGCAGCAAAGTAGAGATAAGTATTTCCCTCGGTTTGAGAACCAAGATATCAATCCAATAGGAAACAATGCACAAGTCACCGAATACCCACACAAACAATCAAACAACTTTCACCCAACGTGATAAAGGGGTTATCAATCCCTTCACGGTTACTTGCAAAAGTGAGATCTGATAGAGATAGATAAACAGTAAAGTAAATATTTTTGGTATTTTTGGTTTAGAGATCAGAAAGTAAAATATTGCAAGATAGTAAATCGGAAACTAATATGATGGAAAATAGACCCGGGGGCCATAGGTTTCACTAGAGGCTTCTCCCAAGATAGAAAATAATACGGTGGGTGAACAAATTACTGCCAAGCAATTGATAGAAAAGCGCAAAGTTATGATGATATCTAAGGAAATGATCATGAATATAGGCATCACATCCGTGTCAAGTAGACCGAAACGATTCTGCATCTACTACTATTACTCCACACATCGACCGCTATCCAGCATGCATCCAGAGTATTAAGTTCATAAAGAATGGAGTAATGCATTAAGTAAGATAACATGATGTAGAGGAATTAACTCAAGCAATATGATGAAAACCCCATCTTTTTATCCTCGATGGCAACAATACATTATGTGCTTTGCTGCCCCTACTTTCACTAGGAAAGGACACCGCAAGATTGAACCCAAAGCTATGCGCTTCTCCCATTGCAAGAAAAACCAATCTAGTTGTCCAAACCAAACCGATAGTTCGAAGAGAATTACAAAGATACCAAATCATGCATAAAAGAAATCAGAGCAGATTCAAATAATATGCATAGATAAGCTGATCATAAATCCACAATTCATCGGACCTCGACAAACACACCGCAAAAGACTATTACATCGAATAGATCTCCAAGAACATCGAGGAGAACTGATAACCCACAAGTATAGGGGATCGCAACAGTTTTCGAGGGTAAAGTATTCAACCCAAATTTATTGATTCAACACAAGGGGAGCCAAAGAATACTCTCAAGTATTAGCAGCTGAGTTGTCAATTGAGTTGTCAATTCAACCACACCTGGAAACTTAATATCTGCAGCAAAGTGTTTAGTAGCAAAGTAATATGATAGTAGTGATAATGGTAGCAAAAGGTAACAGTAGTAAAAGTAATGTTTTTGGTATTTTGTAGTGATGATAGCAATAGCAACGAAAAAGTAAATAAGCAGAGAACAATATATGGAAAGCTCATAGGCAATGGATAAGTGATGGAGAATTATGCGGGATGTGGTTCATCATGTAACAGTCATAAACTAGGGTGACACAGAACTAGCTCCAGTTCATTGATGTAATGTAGGCATGTATTCCGAACATAGTCATATGTGCTTATGGAAAAGAACTTGCATGACATCTTTTGTCCTACCCTCCCGTGGCAGCGGGGTCCTTACGGAAACTAAGGGATATTAAGGCCTCCTTTTAATAGAGAACCGGAACAAAGTATTAACACATAGTGGATACATGAACTCCTCAAACTACGGTCATCATCGGTAAGTATCCCGATTATTTTCACTTCGGGGTTAACGGATCATAACACATAATAGGTGACTATAGACTTGCAAGATAGGATCAAGAACACTCATATATTGATGAAAACATAATAGGTTAAGATCTGAAATCATGGCACTCGGGCCCTAGTGACAAGCATTAAGCATAGCAAAGTCATAGCAACATCAATCTCAGAACATAGTGGATACTAGGGATCAAACCCTAACAAAACTAACTCGATTACATGATAGATCCCATCCAACCCATCACCGTCCAGCAAGCCTATGATGGAATTACTCATGCACGGCGATGAGCATCATGAAATTGGTGGAGGATGGTTGATGATGACGATGGCGACGGATTCCCCTCTCTGGAGCCCCGAACGGACTCCAGATCAGCCCTCCCGAGAGGTTTTAGGGCTTGGCGGCGGCTTCGTATCGTAAAACGTGATGAATTCTTCTCTCTGATTTTTTTCTTCCCAAAACACAATATATAGAGTTGGAGTTGGAGTCAGAGAGGCAACAAGGGGCCCACGAGGTAGGGGCACGCCCAAGGGGGGCAGGCGCGCCCCCCACCCTCGTGGAGAGGTGGTGGGCCCCCTGGCCTTCATCTTTTCCAGGTATTTTTCATATTTTCTAAAAAGTTTCTCCGTGAAGTTTCAGGTCATTCCGAGAACGTTTGTTTCTGCACATAAATAACACCATGGTAATTCTGCTGAAAACAGCGTAAGTCCGGGTTAGTTCCATTCAAATCATGCAAGTTAGAGTCCAAAACAAGGGTAAAAGTGTTTGGAAAAGTAGATACGACGGAGACGTATCAACTCCCCCAAGCTTAAACCTTTGCTTGTCCTCAAGCAATTCAGTTGGCAAACTGAAAGTGATAAAGAAAAACTTTTACAAACTCTGTTTGCTCTTGTTGTTGTAAATATGTAAAGCCAGCATTCAAGTTTTCAGCAAAGATTATAACTAACCACATTCACAATAACGCTCAGGTCTCAATTTCACTCATATCAATAGCATAATCAACTAGCGAGCAATAATAATAAATCTCGGATGACAACACTTTCTCAAAACAATCATAATATGATATAACAAGGTGGTATCTCGCTAGCCCTTTCTAAGACCGCAAAACATAAATGCAAAGCACCTTTAAAGACCAAGGACTGGCTAGATATTGTAATTCATGGTAAAAGAGATCCAGTCAAGTCATACTCAATGTAAACTAACAGTAATGAATGCAAATGACAGTGGTGCTCTCCAACTGGTGCTTTTTAATAAGAGGATGATGACTCATCATAAAAGTAAATAGATAGGCCCTTCGCAGAGGGAAGCAGGGATTTGTAGAGGTGCCAGAGCTCGGTTTTGAAATAGTGATGAATAATATTTTGAGCGGTATACTTTCATTGTCAACATAACAACCAAGAGATGGCGATATCTTCCATGCTACACACATTATAGGCGGTTCCCAAACAGAATGGTAAAGTTTATACTCCCCCTTCCGCCAACAAGCATCAATCCATGGCTTGCTCGAAACAACGAGTGCCTCCAACTAACAAGAGTCCCAGGGGGAGTTTTGTTTGCAATTATTTTGACTTAGTTTGCATAAAGCATGGGACTGGGCATCCCGGTGACCAGCCATTTATCTCGTGAGTAAGGAGCGGAGTCCACTCCTCTTGAGAATAACCCGCCTAACATGGAAGATACAGACAGCCCTAGTTGATACATGAGCTATTCGAGCATACAAAACATGATATTTATTTGAAGGTTTAGAGTTTTTCAGATACAAATTTACTTGGAACGACAAGTAGATACCGTATATAGGTAGGTATAGTGGACTCATGTGGAATAACTTTGGGATTTATGGAGTTTGGATGCACAAGCAGTATTCCCGCTTAGTACAGGTGAAGTCTAGCAAAAGACTGGGAAGCAACCAGCTAGAGAGCGACAATAGTCATGAACATGCATTAAAATTAATCAACACCGAATGCAAGCATGAGTAGGATATAATCCACCATGAACATAAATATCATGAAGGATATGTTGATTTTGTTTCAACTACATGCGTGAACATGTGCCAAGTCAAGTCACTTAAATCATTCAGAGGAGGCTACCACCCTATCATACCACATCACAACTATCTCAATAGAATGTTGGCACGCAAGGTAAACCATTATAACTCATAGCTAATCAAGCATGGCACAAGAAACTATGATCTCTAATTGTCATTGCAAACATGTTTATTCATAATAGGCTGAATCAGGAACGATGAACTAATCATATTTACAAAAACAAAAGAGGTTGAGTTCATACCAGCTTTTCTCATCTCAGCCAGTCCATCATATATCATCATAATTGCCTTTCACTTGCACGATCGAATGATGTGAATAATAATAATAGTGCACGTGCATTGGACTAAGCTGGAATCTGCAGGCATTCAATAAATAGGAGAAGACAAGGTAATATGGGCTCTTTTGTCAGATAAACAATAATGCATGTAAGAGCCATTTCAACAATTTAATTATTGTCTTCTCCTATCGACCCCCAAAGAAAAGAAATAAAACTATTTACACGGGAAAGCTCCCAACAAGCAAAAGAAGAACATGAAATCTTTTTGGTTTTTCTTTTTAATTACTACTACAAGCATGGAAATTAAACTGATTAAAAGCTACAACTAATTTTTTGGTTTTTCTTAAGGTTTATTAAACACACAAGAAGAAAGCATAAAAAGGAAATAAACTAGCATGGATGATACAATGAAAAAGTATGAGCACCGACATCTAGCAATGAGTGTGTGAACATAAATGTAATGCCGGTGGGAAATACGTACTCCCCCAAGCTTAGGCTTTTGGCCTAAGTTGGTCTATGGCCACGGCTGGCCTGGCGGATATCCATAATAGTAGTTGGGGTCGTACTGAGAAGAAGAAGAGGAAGACTCCGATTGCCACTGGCTGACAATCATCTCCGGATCCCACTGGTAATTAGACTGTCGTAAAGGATTAACTTATGGTTTCGGCTCTGGCTCCACGGCTGGTGCAGGATTCCGGTAGGCGTGAGTAGCCTTCAACGGAACAAGGTACGTGCCTGAAGATAAATCAAACAAAGAAGGAGCAGGCAGGGTAATAGTCTCAGGATGATGTTTATTAAAGAACAATTGATATTTAAACTCTCCTTCCCTATTCTTAACAATAAAATCATGTGCCACCATACTTTTATAATCTAGATAAACACGAGGCATCACCTTTTCTTCCTTCTCAAAATGCCTAATAGGTATGTTAAAATGTGCAGCTAGGCGTGAAGCATAGATGCCTCCAAAGATGGGGCCCTTGTTATGGTTCAGACTTAACCGTTTGGCAATAATACCGCCCATACTAACAGAGTTATCACCGTATAAACCGTAGAGCAAAATAATAATATCAGGCATACTAAGGTTTCCACAGTTTCCGCGACCAATTAAACTACGATTAGCAAATAATGCAAAGTAACGTAAAATAGGAAAATGTATGCTAGTGATTCGTGCATCGGAAACCTTCCTTGTTTCCCCTACAGTGATAGTATCAATAAACCCCTCCACATCATCGCGATGTGGTTCTTCTGTCTTGCCCTCAAAAGGTACTAAACAAATCTGACAAAAATTATAAAGTGACATCTCCTTATGCTCATCATATAAATGAAACTCCACCGTAGGTGGCGAGTTCCTAGAATGAAAATGAAAGTTTTGCACAAAGGTATTTGTGAGTAAGAGATACTGATCACATTGGTCATGGAGGAAAGCAGTGAAGCCTGCATTCTTAGCCAATTCATGAAAATCTTCATAAATACCGGCTGCTCTCAAGAAATCATCGGAAGGCCATTCACACGCCCGAACCTCCGCGGTGCGAGGCGGATTATACTTAGGCTTTGGTGCCTTTTCCTTCGAGCTTTGGCTCGACGAGCCCCTCAAAAGTCTCCTCATCATTTTCTGAAAAATTATGAAATTTTTAGTAACTTCAAAGTAAAAGTAAACCAAACTCAATAATATTGATAGCAACTACTCCTACAAGTGCCTAGGGCCTATATCATGCATCAAAACTACTTTTGACCATATAAATTTGACATGCAAGCTCAAGAATAGGGTCACCTAAGCAGCAAAAATTTGCAATGAATAAAGCACTAGAACAAAAACTAATTGGACCAATGGAGGAGTCACATACCAAGGAACAATCTCCCCAAGCAGTTTTGTGAGAGGTGCTTTGAGCAAGGAGATCGAAAATGGCAGCAAAACGAGTTTGGACTCGGGTTTGAGCTGGTTATTCGTGTTTGTGGGAGGAAGAAGAAGTGTATGGGTGAAAGAATAAGTGGAGGAGGGCCACCGTGGGCCCACGAAGCAGGGGGTGCGCCCCAGGGGGGTAGGGCGCGCCCTCCACCCTCGTGGGCAGGTGGTTGACCCCCCCTGTTGTGTTCTCAGTGCCAAATATTCTCAAATATTCTAGAAAAAATCATATTTAAATTTTAGGGTATTTGGAGAACTTTTATTTTCGAGGTATTTTTATATTGCATGGATAATCAGATAATAGACAGAAAAATATTTATTTTTATTTTATTTTATATAAATAACAGAAAGTACAAGTGGGGTACAGAGGGTTGTGCCTTCTAGTTTCATCCATCTCATGCTCATCAAAAGGAATCATCTAACATGGTTGATCAAGTCTTGTTAACGAACTCATTCCGAATAACATGGAAGCGGAGAAATTTCGAATAACACTATGTTACCTCAACGGGGATATGCACATCCCCAATAATAAGAGTATCATATTTCTTCTTGATAGTAGGAAGAGGAAATTCAAAACCTCCAAATATAATCGATGGAATTTTTCCAATAGAGTTGATACTATGAACTTGAGGTTGTTTCCTCGGAAAGTGTACCGTATGCACATTACCATTAACATGAAAAGTGAAATTGCCTTTAGTGCAATCAATAACAGCCCCTGCAGTATTCAAAAAGGGTCTTCCAAGAATAATAGACATACTATCGTCCTCGGGAATATCAAGAATAACAAAGTCTGTTAAAATAGTAACATTTGCAACTACAACAGGCACATCCTCACAAATACCGACAGGTATAGCAGTTGATTTATCAGCCATTTGCAAAGATATTTCAGTAGGTGTCAACTTATTCAAATCAAGTCTACGATATAAAGAGAGAGAGGCATAACACTAACACCGGCTCCAAGATCACATAAAGCAGTTTTAACATAGTTTCTTTTAATAGAGCATGGTATAGTTGGTACACCGGGATCTCCAAGTTTCTTTGGTATTCCACCCTTAAAAGTATAATTAGCAAGCATGGTGGAAATTTCAGCTTCCGGTATCTTTCTCTTATTAGTAATAATATCTTTCATGTACATAGCATAAGGATTGGTTTTGAGCATATCAGTTAATCGCATACGCAAAAAGATAGGTCTAATCATTTCAGCAAAGCGCTCAAAATCCTCATCATCCTTTTTATTGGATGGCTTGGGAGGAAAAGGCATGGGTTTTTGAACCCAAGGCTCTCTTTCTTTACCAAGTTTCCTAGCAACAAAGTCCTTTTTATCACAACGTTGATTTTTTGATTGTGGGTTATCAAGATCAACAGCAGGTTCAATTTCTATATCATTATCATTACTAGGTTGAGCATTATCATGAACATTATTATTAACATTACCACTAGTTTCAGGTTCATTACCAGATTGTGTTTCAGCATCAGAATTAGAAATATCATTTGGATTCTCAGGTGTTTCAACAATAGGATCACTAGAAGCATGCATAGTCCTATCATTTTTCTTTTTCTTCTTTTTAGAAGGACTACGTGCATCTATATTATTTCTCTGAGAATCTTGCTCAATTCTCTTAGGGTGGCCTTGAGGATACAAAGGTTCCTGAGTCATTCTACCAGTTCTAGTAGCCACTCTAACAACATTATCAATATCTTTACTATTCAATTCATTGAGCAAATCATTTTGAGCTTTAAGTACTTGTTTTACTTGAGTGGTAACCATCGAAGCATGTTTACTAATAAGTTTAAGTTCACCTTTGACATTAGCCATATAATCACCCAAGTGTTCAAGCATATTTGAATTGTATTTCAATTGTCCAAAAAAATAAGTATTAAAATCTTCTTGCTTAGCCATAACTTTATCAAACTCATCTAAGCATGGGCTAGCAAACTTAGTAAATGGGATTTCAGCTTTATCATATCTATAGAGAGAATTTACCTTTACTACCTATGTCGGGTTATCAAGACCATGAGTTTCTTCAATAGGAGAAGGATTTGGATTATATGTTTCTTCAACAGGAAGTAAATTAAGACCATGTATTTCTTCAATAGGAGGTAAATTCTTAACATCTTCATCTTTAATACCCTTTTCTTTCATAGATTTCTTTGCCTCTTGCATATCTTCAGGACTGAGAAATAGAATACCCCTCTTCTTCGGAGTTGGTTTAGGGATTGGCTCCGGAGGTGTCCAATTATTTTCATTTGTCAACATATTATTCAATAGAATTTCAGCTTCTTCCGGTGTTCTTTCCCTGAAAACAGAACCAACAGAACTATCCAGGTAATCTCTGGAGGCATCGGTTAGTCCATTATAGAAGATATCAAGTATTTCATTTTTCTTAAGAGGGTGATCAGGCAAAGCATTAAGTAATTGGAGAAGACTCCCCCAAGCTTGTGGGAGACTCTCTTCTTCAATTTGCACAAAATTATATATCCCTTAAAGCAGCTTGTTTCTTATGAGCAGGGAAATATTTAGCAGAGAAGTAATAAATCATATCATGGGGACTACGCACACAACCAGGATCAAGAGAATTAAACCATATCTTAGCATCACCCTTTAATGAGAACGAAATATTTTGAGGATGTAAAAGTAATGAGTTCTCTCATGTTTAGTGAACATGGTGGCTATATCATTCAATTTAGTAAGATGTGCCACAACAGTTTCAGATTCATAACCATGAAAAGGATTAGATTCAACCAAAGTAATTATATCCGGATCAACAGAGCATTCATAATCCTTATCGGTAACAAAGATAGGTGAAGTAGCAAAAGCAGGGTCAGGTTTCATTCTAGCATTTAGAGATTGCTTACTCCACTTAGCTAATAACCTTTTGAGTTCATTTCTATTTTTGCAAGCTAAAATAGCTAAAGAAGCTTCTTGATAAAAAAACATAACCCTTAGGAATAACAAGTTCATTTCAATTTCTCTATCCCTAGCAAGTTGTTCATCAAGAAAATCACTAAGTGGCACAGTAGTATCAGGCATAGAGGTAGTTTCATCATAAGTATCATGCATAGAAGAAGTGGCATCATCAATAACATGCAACATATCAGAACAAATAGCAGAAGCAGGTGGAGGTGTCGCAAGCTTACTCAAAACAGAAGGTGAATCAAGTGCAGAGCTAGATGGCAGTTCCTTACCTCCCCTTGTAGTTAAGGGATAGATCTTGGTTTTTGGATCTCTCAAGTTCTTCATAATGATAAGCAGATATATATCCCAAGAGACTTAAAGAATAGAGCTATGCCCCCGGTAACGGCGCCAGAAAATAGTCTTGATAACCCACAAGTATAGGGGATCGCAATAGTTTTTGAGGGTAAAGTATTCAACCCAAATTTATTGATTCGACACACGGGGAGCCAAAGAATACTCTCAAGTATTAGTAGCTGAGTTGTCAATTCAACCACACCTGGAAACTTAATATCTGCAGCAAAGTGTTTAGTAGCAAAGTAATATGATAGTAGTGATAACGGTAGCAAAAGGTAATAGTAGTGATGAAAGCAATAGAAACGGAAAAGTAAATAAGCAGAGAACAATATATGGAAAGCTCGTAGGCAATGGATCAGTGATGGAGAATTATGTCGGATGTGGTTCATCATGTAACAGTCATAACCTAGGGTGACACAGAACTAGCTCCAGTTCATTGATGTAATGTAGGCATGTATTCCGAACATAGTCATACGTGCTTATGGAAAAGAACTTGCATGACATATTTTGTACTACCCTCCCGTGGTAGCGGGGTCCTTACGGAAACTAAGGGATATTAAGGCCTCCTTTTAATAGAGAACCGGAACAAACTATTAACACATAGTGAATACATGAACTCCTCAAACTACGGTCATCACCGGTAAGTATCCCGATTATTGTCACTTCGGGGATAATGAATCATAACAAATAATAGATGACTATAGACTTGCAAGATAGGATCAAGAACACTCATATATTGATGAAAACATAATAGGTTCAGATCTGAAATCATGGCACTCGGGCCCTAGTGACAAGCATTAAGCATAGCAAAGTCATAGCAACATCAATCTCTGAACATAGTGGATACTAGGGATCAAACCCTAACAAAACTAACTCGATTACATGATAGATCCCATCCAACCCATCACCGTCCAGCAAGCCTACGATGGAATTATTCACGCACGGCGGTGAGCATCATGAAATTGGTGATGGGGGATGGTTGATGATGACGATGGCCACGGATTCCCCTCTCGGGAGCCCCGAACGGACTCCAGATCAGCCCTTCTGAGAGGTTTTAGGGCTTGGCGGCGGCTCCATATCGTAAAACATGATGAATTCTTCTCTTTGTTTTCTCCCTGAAACACAATATATAGAGTTGGAGTTGGAGTCGGAGAGGCAACAGGGGGCCCATGAGGTAGGGGCGCGCGCCCAAGAGGGGCAGGCGCGCCCCCCACCCTCGTGGAGAGGTGGTGGCCCCCTGGCCTTCATCTTTGGCAGGTATTTTTCATATTTTCTGAAAAGTTGCTCCGTGAAGTTTCAGGTCATTCCGAGAACGTTTGTTTCTGCACATAAATAACACCATGGTAATTCTGCTGAAAACAGCATCAGTCCGGGTTAGTTCCATTCAAATCATGCAAGTTAGAGTCCAAAACAAGGGTAAAAGTGTTTGGAAAAGTAGATACGACGGAGATGGTGCTAACTTCCCTTTAACTCCAAAACTCTTTGTTCCCCGAAGTGGAGATACTCGAAGATAAGCTCTGTCTCCGACTTTGTAAACTGTCTCCTTGTGTTTAGAATCGGCATAACTCTTCTGTCTGGACTGGGCTACCTTGATCCTATCGCGAATCAACTTCACCTTCTGTTCAGACTCTTTAATCAAGTCAGGTCCAAACAACTGGCGGTCTCCAACTTCGTCCCATGACAACGGTGTCCTGCACCTCCTTCCGTACAAGGCTTCGAAAGGGGCCATCTTTAAACTAGTTTGGTAACTGTTGTTGTAAGAGAACTCTGCATATGGCAAATTATCGTCCCAACTAGATCCGTAATCTAGCGCACAAGCTCTCAGCATATCCTCCAAAATCTGATTGACTCTCTCGGTCTGTCCATCTGTCTGTGGATGAAAAGCTGTACTAAATTATAGCCTGGTTCCCAAAGTTTCGTGCAACTGCTTCCAGAACTTTGAGGTAAACTGGGTTCCTCTATCTGATATGATACTCCTTGGAACTCCATGCAAACATACGATCCTGGTCATGTATATCTTTGCCAACTTAGCACTGGTGTAAGTGGTCTTTACTGGGATGAAATGAGCTACTTTCGTTAATCGATCAACTACAACCCAAATCGAGTCATAGCCTGAACGAGTCCTGGGCAATCCCGTGATAAAATCCATGCCTAGCTTATCCCACTTCCATTCGGGTATCGGCAATGGTTGTAACAATCCAGCTGGCTTCTGATGCTCTGCCTTTACTCTCTGACATACATCACAAAATGCTACATACTCCGCAATATCCTTCTTCATTCCGGTCCACCAGAAAATATCCCTCAAATCCAGATACATCTTGGTATTTCCTGGGTGAATTGAATACAGTGAGTCGTGTGCCTCTTGCAAAATCAACTTCCTGATCTCCGGGTCATTGGGCACGTAAATGCGGTCTTCAAACCATAGGGTGTCGTGCTCATCCTCACGAAATCCTTTAGCTTTTCCTTTGCTCAGTTTCTCCTTTATAGCGGCAATCTCTTTGTCAGCTTTCTGAGCTTCCCTGATTCTATCCATCAAAGTTGACTGAATCTCCAATGCTGCTACGTAGCCTCTCGGAACTATTTCCAAACATAGTTCACGAAGATTTTCTGCTAACTCCTTGGGTATTCCTCCCGTCATTAACGCATTGACATGGCTCTTACGGCTTAATGCGTCAGCTACTACATTAGCCTTTCCGGGGTGGTAATGCAATCTCATATCATAATCCTTGATGAGCTCCAACCATCTCCTTTGTCTGAGATTCAACTCCTTCTGGGTGAAAATGTACTTCAAACTCTTATGATCCGTGTACACCTCACAATGGTTTCCAATGAGAAAATGTCTCCATGTTTTCAAAGCATGCACTACGGCTGCTAACTCCAAATCATGCGTAGCATAATTCAACTCATGAGGCTTCAGTTGTCTTGAGGCATATGAAACAACTCTCCCTTCCTGCATAAGCACTGCTCCAAGTCCTCGACGTGAAGCGTCGCAATACACCTCATAATCCTTGGTCTGGTCTGGCAAAATCAACACTGGTGAGGTAACCAAACGTTTCTTCAACTCCTGGAAACTAGCCTCACACTCCTCTGTCCATATGAACTTGGTATCTTTCTTCAACAACTCAGACATAGGCTTCGCAATCTTTGAGAAATTCTCAATAAATATCCGGTAGTATCCTACGAGTCCAAGAAAACTACGGATCTCTCCAACTGTTGTTGGGGCTTCCCACTTGGTCACGGTTTCAACTTTAGCGGGATCTACTGCTATACCTTCTCTAGATATAACATGTCCGAGGAATCCTACTTCCTTCAACCAAAACTCACATTTGCTGAACTTGGCATATAATTGATGTTCTCTGAGCTTTCCAAGTACCAAACGCAAATGCTCCTTATGTTCCTCTTCATTCTTCGAATAAACCAGGATATCATCAATGAACACTACGACGAACTTATCCAAAAACTCCATAAACACTTTGTTCATCATGTTCATAAAATAGGCAGGTGCGTTAGTCAGACCAAATGACATAACGGTATACTCATACAGCCCATACCTGGTGGTAAAAGCTGTCTTCGGTATATCCTGTTCTCGAATCTTCAATTGGTGGTATCTCGATCGCAGATCGATCTTGGAAAATACCTTAGCTCCTTGCAA
This sequence comes from Triticum urartu, assembly GCF_056163025.1. Taxonomy (NCBI): domain Eukaryota; kingdom Viridiplantae; phylum Streptophyta; class Magnoliopsida; order Poales; family Poaceae; genus Triticum; species Triticum urartu. The sequence continues at coordinate 308,774,671 of NC_141879.1, read as the reverse complement.
TCGATCAAACAGATCATTGATCATCGGTAGTGGGTACTTGTTCTTGATCGTTACTTCATTCAATCCTCGATAATCAACAACCATCCTTAATGATCCATTTTTCTTCTCCACTAGAAGTACTGGCGATCCCCAAGGCGAAGAACTGGGGCGAATATATCCCTTATCTAGTAACTCCTTAATCTGCTTCTTAATTTCCACCAAATCCTTTGCTGGCATCCTATATGGTCTCTTTGATATTGGACCTGTGCCTGGCAATAGCTCAATCAAAAACTCAATATCTCTATCCGGTGGCATGCCTGGCAACTCCTCTGGAAATACATCAGGGAAATCCTTTACCACTGGTACTTCCTCCTGCACAACTCCTGTTAGGCAATTTACTTGAGTCCTCTTTGGCACATGCCGAGATACATACTTGATCCTTCTCCCTTCTAGGGTGGTAAGCAAAATTGACTTACTAGCACACTCAATATTCCCTTCATACTTTGATAACCAATCCATGCCTAATATCACATCCAATCCTTGCGATTCCAATACTATTAGGTCTGAGGGAAAAACATAGTTACCAATCCTTAATGGTAACCGATCACACCATAGACTAGCCACATATTCTTCTCCGGGCGAGGTTACTAACATGGGTGACCTAAGGGCTTGGGTTGGTAGGTTATACTTATCCACAAATCCCCTTGAGATGTATGAATGCGATGCACCAGTATCAAAAAGAACGAGTGCAGTAACTGACTTAACCAAAAACTTACCTATTACTGCATCGGGCTGAGCTTCAACCTCCTCCACGCTAACGTGGTTCACCTATCCCCTGTTGAAAGGGTTCGGCTTCTTCCCAGAACTTCCATTGCTATTTCCATTTTTTAATTCAGGACATTCATTGGCATAATGTCTTGTCTTAGAACACTTAAAGCAAGTGACTTGGCTTAGGTCCTTCTTGGCTGGGGTTGATGGGTTGGTGCGGTTCTGGCCGTTGCTTCCTCCATTGCCATTACCATTCTTGGTGCCATTGTGATTGTGCGAGCTACCTCCTCCATGGGTATGCTGAAAATGTCCTCCCGGTCTAGGGGTAAAACGTGGCTTCTGATGAGCTCCTGAATTGTACTTTCCTTGTCCATACTTCCTCTTGCAATTCTCGATTTGCTGCTGCTTCCCTTCAATCATAAGAGCATGATCTACCAACTCCTGGTAGTTGTTGAAGGTTGCTACCATCAACTGCATGCTCAACTCATCATTCAGTCCTTCCAGAAACTTCTCCTACTTAGCTGCATCCGTAGCGACGTCATCTGGGGCATAACGTGCTAGCTTACTAAATTCCTCCACATACTGGCCAACTGTCCTTCCTCCTTGGCGCAACTTGCGAGACTCACGCTTCTTCATGGCCATAGCTCCTGCCGAAATGTGTGCAGTACGAAAAGCCTGCTGAAACTGGTCCCATGTGACAGTGTCTACTGGGAAAGTGGCTGTGAAATTCTCCCACCATGATGCTGCGGGTCCTTCTAACTGATGTGCAGCAAACTTCACCTTCTCCGCATCTGTGCATCCTGCTGTGGTCAACTCCCTAGCTGTCTTGCGAAGCCAATCATTTGCTACTATCGGCTCGGTGCTACTGGAAAACACCGGCGGATTTAGCCTAAGAAAATGGGCTAAGTGGTCAACAGGTGGTGGTGGTGGTGGGTTGTTGTTTTTGTTCCCCTGATTGTTATTCTGGACTAGCAACTGCATCAATGTGTTCTGCTGCTGGATCAACTAGGTGAGCTCCGGTGGGAAGGCAAATCTGGGGTCACGTCTCGGAGGCATCTAAGGGTTTAGAAAAGATGAGATATAAGAATAGAGGGGGTCTAAAGAGAAAACACTACCCATATGCACATGAGGCAAAACAAAGAATTCACTTCAATCAATCAAACAAGGGCATACAATCGATCTATCTATCGCAAAAGTGCTCGGACTACTATATTTACATGGTGGACTACTACTACTGATGAGGTGGTCTACTAGAAATATTCTTCGGTTGCAGACTCCATGATATCTGCTCCAGCTTCATCAACATAGTCATCATCACTACTATCTGCTTCCGAATCGGTGCCGTCGATGATGATGTAGTCTTCCGGGCTAATCTCCTTGGGTTCTTCATCTTCATCTACTGGTGTAGGGTCTCCCATAAATATTCCAATCTTCTTGATCAGGTCGTCATTCTTCTCCACCAATACTTCAATTTCCTCTTCATAATCTTCACGTGTAGCCTTGAGTTCTTCCTCCAGTTCCTTGATTCTAGTCTTTGCCTTCTTCAGGTCTATCATGTCGGCGCCCATCTGGTTCTCCTGTCATCGAATGTGCTGGTTTAGCTCCTGGATAAAAGCTGCGATTGATCTATCCTTCCTGGCGCTGATCATCTCCCAGTGTTCATCTCGGCGCCCACAAATCTGGTAGATAGTATCCTTGAGATCCTTGCGGTAGACTTCTCCAATGCTTCCCATGGCGATGTGAGCTGCCATGCTCTTTCCTAGACTCCAAGTTGGTGCATCAAAGGAAAATTCTATGGGCTCAGTGACTGGCATGAACATCCTTCCTGGAACTTGAACTTGAATCATCCAGCGCTCTTCTTCAGGTAAAGTGGCGTTGTAGGTTCCCGTGAAGCTTGGTACTCCTATATGCAGGTATCTAGTGACTTTCTTCAAGTGGCGTCCAAAGGGTGTATCTTCATCCGGTTGCATGAACTTGTTCCTTGCATCCGCCATCCTAAAGAGTAGAAAAGATGAGAGGTCAGAAGAGAAGAGAGTGAATGGTGATCTAGGTCTTTAGCTTAGTGATCATGTCCTACAGTCAGCGTGTGCTCTGATACCATCTCTGTAGCGACCAGATCTCAAACAGTCTGATCTCTATGCTCCGGTGTCATCCCTGGATCAGTAATGCTGACACCACATAGTACTCGGAGGATTTATAGCAGAGTAGCAATCACACACTTATTACATCGAGTGTCTCAAAAGAGAACTTATTACAATAAATATGGCTTAAGGCCATCTAATAATGATAACAGCGGAAGGCTTGGAAGATAAGTGAGTCCATCAACTCCAACGGCATCATTGAGTATAGAACCACGACCTAAAAACTCCTTAATCGTCGTCTGAAAAGTCTGCAACATTAACGTTGTAGCCCGAAAACGGGTCAGCACATGGAATATGCTGGCAAGGTAACGCATAGAGAGTAATGGAATGAAACAGCTATACTGTATGCATATTTGGCTGGTGGAAAGCTCTATGGTTATAGTTTTGCGTAAAGCCAATTTTTCCCTACTTCAAAGGAATAAAATTTAATTACTATCATGGTGGTTGTTAAACATTGAGAATGGTTGACAGCATTCTCAATCCCAATTAAGCATCATCAGTAAACATAACCCAACAAAATTAATTTAGAGTAACATGTTGAGATTCACATGAAAATCCAAGTACTAGATACTCAAGATGTCCATAACCGGGGACACGGCTAACCATGATTAGTTTATTACACTCTGCAGAGGTTTGCACACTTTTCCCCGCAAGACTCGATCGCCTCCGTTTGTTTTCTCGCACTACAGGGTGTTTGAGAAGATGGATGACCGAGACATAGTCTTTCAGAAGCGCTAGCACCTTACGATCGGGTAGACCATACCACCTACATCCCCTACATCTGCTAGTCTACCACTGTAAGAGTTCGCACGACTTAGTCAACTATGCTAGAGCCCATAATAGCTTGTGGCTGCACACGGAAGTTTCTAGTATGAATATTCTCATGATCCCTTTGAGCCTGCGTGGCGGTCCAAAAGAAAACAGGCAAGTCCTGGAATACCCAGGTGCCTCAATCCACCCAGATGTGTGTTTAAGTTGCCACCTTAGATAAACCATTAATTAACAATCTCACATCTGTCATGGATTTCACTCACCCAATCCACGTCTACTAGCATAGCATGGCATAATAAGCAAACGTAGAAGTAACTCCCAAAGGTTTGAAAATAAACAGGTAATAGGTACTACCTCATCTACTTCCCATCCCACAATTTAATTAGATCCTAATCATGCAATGTGTGAGGATTGATCTAAGGCAATACAACTGGGTAGTAGGAAAGGTATGATCAAAGTGTTAGTTGCCTTGCTGATGATCCGTGAAACCTAACGATTCGAAGTAACAGGCAGCGCACTCCGGGTATTCTATCGCAGACAAACAAACAAGCATACAATAAGTACTCATCTAATGCACAGGTAAAACTCAAATAAGAGATCTAACCAGAAGGTTCAACTTAAGAACTCCGGTTGGCAAAAAGCATCAAATCGAACGAAGCAACGAAAGTCAAACGGCGAAAGAAAACAACTTCGTTCTACTAATCTGGATCTAGGGAAAATTTTACAGTAACAAAAACTTGTTTAAGTTGGTTAAACGGATAGAGGGTTTCGAGACGAAACCCTAGGCGCTTGAATCGCCTGATTCCGATAAACGAGCGAAAAGTTAAACTAAAACGAAAATCGGATCAGGAATCGCGATCAGAAAAATCGCGGATTTAATCCGAGAAAAAGAAAAACGACGAACGCCGATTTTTTTTCTCTCTTTTTTTTCGGCACGGAAAACGAGGCGCGACGGACCTCGGGCGGCGGGATCGTCGGTGGCGGCGGCGGCTGCGGCGGCGCGCGCGGATCGAGGCAGGGCTGATGGGCTGGGGCGGCTCGGGGCGGCGCTATTTAAAGGCTGCACCGGGCGGTGTCCTGCTCGGGTACGGCCCGAAGTTGGTTCGTTTTTTTTAATTATTCCGCTCGGAAGAAAAAAATAAAAAGAAATACTAAACGGACTCCAAAAATTCCGAAATAAATTTTCACGGGCTTCTAAAATCAAGCCACACAAGGTGAACATTTACTTGGGCCCTAAATGCAATTTTGAAAAACACACTTTTTCCTAAATTCAAATAAAACACCGAAAAACTCCGAAATAAAAACTTATTTGATTTTTTATTAAATCCTCAATATTTCTTTATTTTGGGAAAGTCATTTTATTCCCTCTCTCATATTTTTGTAATAGAAATAATTGATGATAAAATAAATAAAATCAAATGATCCTATTCTCAAAATTTGAGAGAACTCAAAAAATGAAAATAACGAAATCCCCAACTCTCTCCGTGGGTCATTGAGTTGCATAGAATTTCTAGGATCAACCAAAATGCCAAATAAAATATGATATGCATGATGATCTAATGTATAACATTCCAAATTGAAAATTTGGGATGTTACAAACCTACCCCCCTTAAGATGAATCTCGCCCTCGAGATTCGGGTTGGCTAGAAAATAGGTGAGGGTGGTCTTTGAGCAAATCTTCCTCTCGCTCCCAGGTGGCTTCATCCTCCATGTGGTGGCTCCACTGAACTTTGCAAAACTTAATAACCTTGCTGCGAGTAACTCGGCTGGCAAACTCGAGGATCTTAATTGGTTTCTCCTCGTAGGTCAAATCGTTATCCAACTGAAAAGTTTCCAAAGGCATTGTGTCTCTCAACGGTATGTCAGCCATTTCCGCGTGACATTTCTTTCACTGAGAAACGTGGAACACATCATGTACTCCTGACAATCCTTCGGGCAATTCCAACTTGTAGGCCACTTCTCCCATACGCTCCAAAACTCGATATGGTCCTACAAATCATGGTGCTAACTTCCCTTTAACTCCAAAACGCTTTGTTCCCCGAAGTGGAGATACTCGAAGATAAGCTCTGTCTCCGACTTCGTAAACTGTCTCCTTGCGTTTAGAATCCGCATAACTCTTCTGTCTGGACCGGGCTACCTTAAGCCTATCGTGAATCAACTTCACCTTCTGTTCAGACTCTTTAATCAAGTCAGGTCCAAACAACTGGCGCTCTCCAACTTCGTCCCATGACAACGGTGTCCTGCACCTCCTTCCGTACAAGGCTTCGAAAGGGGCCATCTTTAAACTGGTTTGATAACTGTTGTTGTAAGAGAACTCTGCATATGGCAAATTATCGTCCCAACTAGATCCGTAATCTAGCGCACAAGCTCTCAGCATATCCTCCAAAATCTGATTGACTCTCTCGGTCTGTCCATCTGTCTGTGGATGAAAAGTTGTACTGAATTCTAGCCTGGTTCCCAAAGTTTCGTGCAACTGCTTCCAGAACTTTGAGGTAAAGTGGGTTCCTCTATCAGATACGATACTCCTTGGAACTCCATGCAAACATACGATCCTGGTCATGTATATCTTTGCCAACTTAGCACTGGTGTAAGTGGTCTTTACTGGGATGAAATGAGCTACTTTCATCAATCGATCAACTACGACCCAAATCGAGTCATAGCCTGAATGAGTCCTGGGCAATCCCATGATAAAATCCATGCCTAGCTTATCCCACTTCCATTCGGGTATCGGCAATGGTTGTAACAATCCTGCTGGCTTCTGATGATCTACCTTTACACTCTGACATACATCACAAACTGCTACATACTCCGCAATATCCTTCTTCATTCCGGTCCACCAGAAAATAACCCTCAAATCCAGATACATCTTGGTATTTCCTGGGTGAATTGAATATGGTGAGTCGTGTGCCTCTTGCAAAATCAACTTCCTGATCTCTGGGTCATTGGGCACGTAAACGCGGTCTTCAAACCATATGGTGTCGTGCTCATCCTCACGAAATCCTTTAGCTTTTCCTTTGCTCAGTTTCTCCTTTATAGCGGCAATCTCTTTGTCAGCTTTCTGAGCTTCCCTGATTCTATCCATCAAAGTTGACTGAATCTCCAATGCTGCTACATAGCCTCTCGGAACTATTTCCAAACGTAGTTCACGAAGATTTTCTGCTCACTCCTTGGGTATTCCTCCCGTCATTAACGCATTGACATGGCTCTTACGGCTTAATGCGTCAGCTACTACATTAGCCTTTCCGGGGTGGTAATGCAATCTCATATCATAATCCTTGATGAGCTCCAACCATCTCCTTTGTCTGAGATTCAACTCCTTCTGGGTGAAAATGTACTTCAAACTCTTATGATCCGTGTACACCTCACAATGGTTTCCAATGAGAAAATGTCTCCATGTTTTCAAAGCATGCACTACGGCTGCTAACTCCAAATCATGAGTAGCATAATTCAACTCATGAGGCTTCAGTTGTCTTGAGGCATATGAAACAACTCTCCCTTCCTACATAAGCACTGCTCCAAGTCCTCGACGTGAAGCGTCGCAATACACCTCATAATCCTTGGTCTGGTCTGGCAAAATCAACACTGGTGAGGTAACCAAACGTTTCTTCAACTCCTGGAAACTAGCCTCACACTCCTTTGTCCATATGAACTTGGTATCTTTCTTCAACAACTCAGTCATAGGCTTCGCAATCTTTGAGAAATTCTTAATAAATCTCCGGTAGTATCCTACGAGTCCAAGAAAACTCCGGATCTCTCCAACTGTTGTTGGGGCTTCCCACTTGGTCACGGTTTCAACTTTAGCAGGATCTACTGCTATACCTTCTCCAGATATAACATGTCCGAGGAATCCTACTTCCTTCAACCAAAACTCACATTTGCTGAACTTGGCATATAATTGATGTTCTCTGAGCTTTCCAAGTACCAAACGCAAATGCTCCTTATGTTCCTCTTCATTCTTCGAATAAACCAGGATATCATCAATGAACACTACGACGAACTTATCCAAAAACTCCATAAACACTTTGTTCATCATGTTCATAAAATAGGCAGGTGCGTTAGTCAGACCAAATGACATAACGGTATACTCATACAGCCCATACCTGGTGGTAAAAGCTGTCTTCGGAATATCCTGTTCTCGAATCTTCAACTGGTGGTATCCCGATCACAGATCGATCTTGGAAAATACCTTAGCTCCTTGCAATCAATCAAACAGATCATTAATCATCGGTAGTGGGTACTTGTTCTTGATCGTTACTTCATTCAATCCTCGATAATCAACAACCATCCTTAATGATCCATCTTTCTTCTCCACTAGAAGTACTAGCGATCCCCAAGGCGAAGAACTGGGGCGAATATATGCCCTATCCAGTAACTCCTTAATCTGCTTCTTAATTTCCACCAAATCCTTTGCTAGCATCCTATATGGTCTCTTTGATATTGGACCTGTGCCTGGCAATAGCTCAATCAAAGACTCAATATCTCTATCCGGTGGCATGCCTCGCAACTCCTATGGAAATACATCAGGGAAATCCCTTACCACTGGTACTTCCTCCTGCACAACTCCTGTTAGGCAATTTACTTGAGTCCTCTTTGGCACATGCCGGGATACATACTTGATCCTTCTCCCTTCTAGGTGGTAAGCAAAATTGACTTACTAGCACACTCAATATTCCCTTCATACTTTGATAACCAATCCATGCCTAATATCACATCCAATCCTTGCGATTCCAATACTATTAGGTCTGAGGGAAAAACATAGTTACCAATCCTTAATGGTAACCGATCACACCATAGACTAGCCACATATTCTGCTCCGGGCGAGGTTACTAACATGGGTGACCTAAGGGCTTGGGTTGGTAGGTTATACTTATCCACAAATCCCCTTGAGATGTACGAATGCGATGCACCAGTATCAAAAATAATGAATGCAGTAACTGACTTAACCAAAAACTTACCTATTACTGCATTGGGCTGAGCTTCAACCTCCTCCACGCTAACGTGGTTCACCTGTACCCTGTTGAAAGGGTTTGGCTTCTTCCCAGAACTTCCATTGCTATTTCCATTTTGTAATTTAGGACATTCATTGGCATAATGTCCTGTCTTAGAACACTTAAAGCAAGTGACTTGGCTTAGGTCCTTCTTGGCTGGGGTTGATGGGTTGGTGCGGTTCTGGCCGTTGCTTCCTCCATTGCTATTACCATTCTTGGTGCCATTGTGATTGTGCGAGCTACCTCCTCCATGGGTATGCTGAAAATGTCCTCCCGGTCTAGGGGTAAAACATGGCTTCTGCTGAGCTCCCAAATTGTACTTTCCTTGTCCATACTTCCTCTTGCGATTCTCAATTTGCTGCTGCTTCCCTTCAATCATAAGAGCACGATCTACCAACTCCTGGTAGTTGTTGAAGGTTGCTACCATCAACTGCATGCTCAACTCATCATTCAGTCCTTCCAGAAACTTCTCCTGCTTAGCTGCATCCGTAGCGACGTCATCTGGGGCATAACGTGCTAGCTTACTAAATTCCTCCACATACTGGCCAACTGTCCTTCCTCCATGGTGCAAGTTGCGAAACTCACGCTTCTTCATGGCCATAGCTCCTGCTGAAATGTGTGCAGTACGAAAAGCCTGCTGAAACTGGTCCCATGTGACAGTGTCTACTGGGAAAGTGGCTGTGAAATTCTCCCACCATGATGCTGCAGGTCCTTCTAACTGATGTGCGGCAAACTTCACCTTCTCCGCATCTGTGCATCCTGCTGTGGTCAACTCCCTAGCTATCTTGCGAAGCCAATCATCTGCTACTATCGGCTCGGTGCTACTGGAAAACACCGGCGGATTCAGCCTAAGAAAACGGGCTAAGTGGTCAACAGGTGGTGGTGGTGGTGGTGGGTTGTTGTTGTTGTTGTTGTTGTTCCCCTGATTCTGATTCTGGACTAGCAACTGCATCAATGTGTTCTGCTGCTGGATCAACTGGGTGAGCTCCGGTGGAAAGGCAAATCCGGGGTCACGTCTCGGAGGCATCTAAGGGTTTAGAAAAGATGAGATATAAGAATAGAGGGGGTCTAAAGAGAAAACACTACCCATATGCACATGAGGCAAAACAAACAATTCACTTCAATCAATCAAACAGGGGCATACAATCGATCTATCTATCGCAAAAGTGCTCGGACTACTATATTTACATGGTGGACTACTACTACTGATGAGGTGGTCTACTAGAAATATTCTTCGGTTGCAGACTCCATGATATCTGCCCCAGCTTCATCAATATAGTCATCATCACTACTATATGCTTCCGAGTCGGTGCCGTCGATGATGATGTAGTCTTCCGGGCTAATCTCCTTGGGTTCTTCAGCTTCATCTACTAGCGTAGGGTCTCCCATAAATATTCCAATCTTCTTGATCTGGTCGTCATTCTTCTCCACCAATACTTCAATTTCCTCTTCATAATCTTCACGTGTAGCCTTGAGTTCTTCCTCCAGTTCCTTGATTCTAGTCTTTGCCTTCTTCAGGTCTATCATGTCGGCGCACATCTGGTTCTCCTGTCATCGAATGTGCTGGTTTAGCTCCTGGATAAAAGCTGCGATTGATCTATCCTTCCTGGTGCTGATCATCTCCCAGTGTTCATCTCGGCGCCCACAAATCTGGTAGATAGTATCCTTGAGATCCTTGCGGTAGACTTCTCCAATGCGTCCCATGGCGATATGAGCTGCCATGCTCTTTCCTAGACTCCAAGTTGGTGCATCAAAGGAAAATTCTATGGGCTCAGTGACTTGCATGAACGTCCTTCCTGGAACTTGAACTTGAATCATCCAGCGCTCTTCTTCAGGTAAAGTGGCGTTGTAGGTTCCCGTGAAGCTTGGTACTCCTATATTCAGGTATCTAGTGACTTCCTTCATGTGGCATCCAAAGGGTGTATCTTCATCCGGTTGCATGAACTTGTTCCTTGCATCCGCCATCCTAAAGAGTAGAAAAGATGAGAGGTCAGAAGAGAAGAGAGTGAATAGTGATCTAGGTCTTCAGCTTAGTGGTCGTGTCTTACAGTCAGCGTGTGCTCTGATACCATCTCTGTAGCGAGCAAACCTCAAACAGTCTGATCTCTATGCTCCGGTGTCATCCCTGGATCAGTAATGCTGACACCACACAGTACTCGGAGGATTTATAGCAGAGTAGCAATCACACACTTATTACATCGAATGTCTCAAAAGAGAACTTATTACAATAAATATGGCTTAAGGCCATCTAATAATGATAACAGCGGAAGGCTTGGAAGATAAGTGAGTCCATCAACTCCAACGGCATCACAGAGTATAGAACCACGACCTAAAAACTCCTTAATCGTTGTCTGAAAAGTCTGCAACATTAACGTTGCAGCCCGAAGACGGGTCAGCACATGGAATATGCTGGCAAGGTAACGCATAGAGAGTAATGGAATGAAACAGCTATACTATATGCATATTTGGCTGGTGGAAAGCTCTATGGTTACAGTTTTGCGTAAAGCCAATTTTTCCCTAATTCAAAGGAATAAAATTTAATTACTATCATGGTGGTTGTTAAACATTGAGAATGGTTGATAGCATTCTCAATCCCAATTAAGCATCATTAGTAAACATAACCCAACAAAATTAATTTAGAGTAACATGTTGAGATTCACATGAAAATCTAAGTACTAGATACTCAAGATGTCCATAACCGGGGACACGGCTAACAATGATTAGTTTATTACACTTTGAAGAGGTTTGCACACTTTTCCCCACAAGACTCGATCGCCTCCGTTTGTTTTCTCGCACTATAGGGTGTTTGAGAAGACGGATGACCGAGACATAGTCTTTCAGAAGCGCTAGCACCTTATGATCGGGTAGACCGTACCACCTACATCTGCTAGTCTACCACTATAAGAGTTCGCACGACTTAGTCAACTATGCTAGAGCCCATAATAGCTTGTGGCTGCACACAGAAGTTTCTAGTATGAATAGTCTCATGATCCCTTTGAGCCTGGGTGGCGGTCCAAAAGAAAACAGGCAAGTCCTGGAATACCCAGGTGCCTCAATCCACCCAGATGTGTGTTTAAGTTGCCACCTTAGATAGACCATTAATTAACAATCTCACATCTGTCATGGATTTCACTCACCCAATCCACGTCTACTAGCATAGCATGGCATAATAAGCAAACGTAGAAGTAACTCCCAAAGGTTTGAAAATAAACAGGTAATAGGTACTACCTCATCTACTTCCCATCCCACAATTTAATTAGATCCTAATCATGCAATGTGTGAGGATTGATCTAAGGCAATAAAATTGGGTAGTAGGAAAGGTATGATCAAAGTGTTACTTGCCTTGCTGATGATCCGCGAAACCTAACGATTCGAAGTAACAGGCAGCGCACTCCGGGTATTCTATCGCAGACAAACAAACAAGCATACAGTAAGTACTCATCTAATGCACAGGTCACAGTCAAATAAGAGATCTAACCAGAAGGTTCAACTTAAGAACTCCGGTTGGCAAAAAGAATCAAATCGAACGAAGCAACGGAAGTCAAATGGCGAAAGAAAACAACTTCGTTCTACTAATCTGGATCTAGGGCAAATTTTACAGTAACAAAAACTTGTTTAAGTTGGTTAAACGGATAGAGGGTTTCGAGACGAAACTTTAGGTGCTTGAATCGCCTAATTCCGGTAAACGAGCGAAAAGTTAAACTAAAACAAAAATCGGATCAGGAATCGCGATCAGAAAAATCATGGATTTAATCTGAGAAAAAGAAAAACGACGAACGCTGATTTTTTTCTCTCTTTTTTTCGGCACAGAAAACGAGGCGCGACGAACCTCGGGCGGCGGGATCGTTGGCGGCGGCGGCGGCTCCGGCGGCGCGCGCGGATCGAGGCGGGGCTGATGGGCTGGGGAGGCTCGGGGCGGCGCTATTTAAAGGCTGCCCCCGGGCGGTGTCCCGCTCGGGTACGACCCGAAGTTGGTTCGTTTTTTTTTAATTATTCCGCTCGAAAGAAAAAAAATAAAAAGAAATACTAAACGGACTCCAAAAATTCCGTAATAAATTTTAACGGGCTTCTAAAATCAAGCCGCACAAGGTGAACATTTACTTGGGCCCTAAATGCAATTTTGAAAAAGGCACTTTTTCCTAAATTCAAATAAAACACCGAAAAACTCCAAAATAAAAACTTATTTGATTTTTTTATTAAATCCTCAATATTTCTTTATTCTGGGAAAGTCATTTTATTCCCTCTCTCATATTTTTGTAATAGAAATAATTGATGATAAAATAAGTAAAATCAAATGATCCTATTCTCAAAATTTGAGAGAACTCAAAAAATGAAAATAACGAAATCCCCAACTCTCTCCGTGGGTCATTGAGTTGCGTAGAATTTCTAAGATCAACCAAAATGCCAAATAAAATATGATATGCATGATGATCTATGTATAACATTCCAAATTGAAAATTTGGGATGTTACAGGTTTCGAGACGAAGATCTAGGCGTTTGAATCGCCTGATTTCGATAAACGAGCGAAAGATAAACTAAAACGAAAATCGAATCAGAAATCGCGATCGAGAATAATCACGAAAAACCCGAGAAAAGGAAAAACTAACGAACAGGCTAATGAATGAACGTTCGCTGTCTGTGACTAACAGGTGAATGGCATTCGTTTAGACGAACGAATGGACGAACGTCCGCAAAATAAATAAACCGACAGAAAGACCGATCTAACGAATTAAACCAGAAAATAAAAAAAAATGGGGTTTTAACTGAAGAAAATGACAGGTCAATGGCAGTCGACGGCGACGAGATCCGCTGGGCGGCGGCAGCGGCGGCGGTGGCGGCGGCGCGGGCAGCGGCGGCGCCTCCGGCGCGGTGCGCGAGGGCGGTGGCGGCGACGTCGGTGGGCTGCGGGGAAGGGGGGCCCGGCTTATAAGGAGGGGCCTGGGGAGGAGTCCGGGCCGGATACGGCCCGTAGGTCGGTTCCCCTTTTTAAAAAAAAATAATAAATAATTCCGACGCACAGAAAAACAAAGAAAAAGAATACTAAACGGACTCCAAAAATCTGGAAATAAATTTTCCCCATCCTCTAAAAATATGCCAGACAAGGTGAACATTTATTTGGGCCTATAATGCAATTTTTAAAAATGCACATGTTTCCTAATTCAAATAAAATAGTAATAAAATCCAAATAAAATCAAATATTTGATTTTAATATTTTTCCTCCAATATTTCATTTATTTTGGAGAATTCATATTATCTCCGCTCATATATTTTAATATGAAATATTTTCGGAGAGAAAATGATAAAACAAATGATCCTCGTTTCGTTATTTGATATAATTCAAATATGAAAACGTGAAATCCCCAACTCTCTCCAAGGGTCCTTGAGTTGCTTAGAATTTCGAGGATCGCGAAACGAAATGCAATAAAAATATGATATGCAATGATGATCTATTGCATAACATTCCAAATTGAAAATTTGGGATGTTACAAACCTACCCCCCTTAAGATGAATCTCGCCCTCGAGATTCGGGTTGGCTAGAAAATAGGTGCAGGTGGTCTTTGCACAGATCATCCTCTCGTTCCCAAGTGGCTTCATCCTCGGTATGGTGGCTCCACTGAACTTTGCAGAAATTGATAACCTTACTGCGTGTGACTCGGCTGGCAAACTCTAGAATCTTGAAAGGTTTCTCCTCATATGTCAAATCACTATCCAAATGAATCACTTCCAGGGGTACTGTATCCCTTAGAGGGATATCGGCCATCTCTGCGTGGCACTTCTTCAACTAGGAAACGTGAAACACATCATGTACTCCTGACAGTTCTTCGGGTAACTCCAACTTGTAGGCAACCCCTCCCATGCGTTCCAAAACAGGGTATGGTCCCACAAATCTCGGGGCTAACTTTCCTTTAACTCCGAAACGCTTAACTCCTCGAAGTGGTGATACTCGCAGATACGCTCTGTCTCCGATTTCACAGACCACCTCCTTACGTTCTGAATCTGCATAACTCTTCTGTCGGGACTGAGCTACCTTCAGTCTAGCTCGAATCAGCTTAACCCTCTCTTCGGACTCCTTAATCAAATCTGGTCCAAACAACTGACGATCTCCAACTTCATCCCACAGCAACGGTGTTCGACATCTTCTTCCATACAGGGCTTCGGAAGGTGCCATCTTCAAACTGGCCTGGTAGCTGTTGTTGTATGAAAACTCTACATAGGGCAGGTTGTCATCCCAACTAGATCCATAATCTTGCACACAAGCTCTCAACATGTCCTCCAAAATTTGATCGACTCGCTTTATCTATCCATCTATCTGCGAGTGAAAAGCTGTACTGAACTCCAGCCTGGTACCCAAGGTCTGGTGCAGCTGGTGCCAGAATTTTGAAGTAAACTGTGTTCCTCTATCCGATACGATGGTCCTCGAAACTCCATGTAGACATACGATCCTGTTCATATATATCTTGGCCAACTTCGCACTTGTATAGGTGGTTTTCACTGGGATAAAGTGGGCTACTTTGGTCAAGCGATACACTACTACCCAGATAGAATCATATCCTGATCGGGTCCTAGGCAATCCGGTGATAAAACCCATCCCAAGCTTATCCCACTTCCATTCGGGTATCGGCATAGGCTGCAGTAATCCTGCTGGTTTCTGATTTTCTGCTTTTACTCTCTGACATACATCACATACGACTACATACTCGGCAATATCCTTCTTCATACCAGTCCACCAGAAACGCTCCTTCACATCCAAATACATCTCGGTGTTACCGGGGTGTATCGAGTATGGCGATTCATGAGCTTCCTGTAGTATCAACTTCCTGATCTCTGCATTATTGGGCACATATATACGGTCTTCAAACCACAAGGTGTCGTGCTCATCCTCACGAAAACCTTTGGCTTTCCCTTCACTCATCTTCTCCTTTATCTCGGCAATCTCCTTGTCATCCTTCTGAGCTTCTCGAATCTTTCCCAACAATGTAGACTGAATATCCATTGCTGCAACAAAACCTCTAGGAACAATCTCCAAACGTAGCTCCCTGAGATCCCCGGCTAACTCTTTTGGCATCCCTCCGCTTACGAGGGTGTTAACATAACTCTTACGGCTCAAAGCGTCTGCTACGACATTGGCCTTTCCTGGGTGATAATGCAGCTTCATGTCATAATCCTTTATAAGCTCCAACCATCTCCTCTACCAGAGGTTAAGCTCCTTCTGAGTGAAGATGTACTTCAAACTCTTGTGATCAGTGTATACATCACAACAATTTCCAATGAGAAAGTGTCTCCAGGTCTTGAGCGCGTGCACCACAGTAGCTAACTCCAAATCATGCGTGGCATAATTCAATTTGTGCGGTTTAAGTTGTCATGAGGCATACGAAATAACTTTCCTGTCTTGCATCAGTACTCCTCCAAGTCCTAAGTGAGAGGCGTCGCAATACACTTGGAAATCCTTGCATATATCCGGCAGAATCAGCACTGGGGCTGCAGTCAAACGTTTCTTCAACTCCTGGAAACTTGCTTCACATTCATCAGTCCAATGGAACTTAGTGTCCTTCTTCAACAATGTCGTCATAGGTTTTGCGATCTTAGAGAAATTCTCAATAAATCTCCGATAGTATCATGCGAGTCCAAGAAAACAACGGATCTCTCCGACTGAGGTGGGTGCCAACCACTCCGTGACTGACTGAACCTTGCTGGGATCCACTGCTATACCTTCTCCTGATATAACATGTCCAAGAAATTCAACTTCCTTCAACCAAAACTCCCATTTGCTGAACTTGGCATACAACGAATGTTCCTTGAGCTTCTCGAGAACTAAACGCAAATGCTCCTTGTGTTCCTCTTCGTTCTTCGAGTATACGAAAATATCATCAATGAAAACCACAACAAACTTATCCAAGAACTCCATGAACACCTTGTTCATCATACTCATGAAATAGGAAGGGGCATTCGTCAATCCAAATGACATAACCGTATACTCATACAGCCGTACCTTGTGGTGAAAGCTTTTTTAGGTATATCCTTCTCCCGGATCTTCAATTGGTGATATCCCGATCGCAGATCGATCTTTGAAAACACTTTAGCTCCTATCAATTGGTCAAATAAATCATTGATCATCGGCAGTGGGTACTTGTTCTTGATTGTCACATCATTCAATGCCCTATAATCAACCACCATTCTTAGGGACTTATCCTTCTTCTCCACCAACAGCACTGGGGCTCCCCATGGGGATGAGCTCCGTTGGATGTAATCTTTCTCCAATAACTCCTTAATCTGCTTCTTGATCTCTTCTAGATCATTTGCGGGCATCCGATATGGCCTCTTTGATATTCGCCCGGTGCCTAGCAACAGCTCTATAAAAAATTTGATGTCTCAATCTGGCGGCATGCCTAGTAGCTCCTCTGGAAATACATCCGGGTAATCCTGCACTACCGGCACTTCCTCCTGAACAACTCCCGTGAGAGAATTTACCTGGCTCCTCCTAGGCACATGCCTAGATACATACTTGATCCTTTTTCCCTCAGGGGTGGTGAGTAAAATTGACTTACTTGCGCAATTGATGTTTCCCCCATACTTTGATAGCCAATCCATTCCTAGTATAACATCCAATCCTTGTGACTCCAAAATTATCAGGTCTGAGGGGAAAACATGTCTCCCAATGGTCAATGGCATCTGAGAACATCCTTGACTTGCCATATACTCAGGTCCTGGTAAACTTACTAACATGGGTGTCCTAAGTACCTTAGTGGGCAACTTATACTTATCCACTAATCCCCTTGATATGTATGAATGCGATGCACCAGTATCAAAAAGAACAATTGCAGTAAAAGACTTAACCAAAAACTTACCGATAACTTCATCAGGCTGCTCCTCAACTTCCTCCACGTTCACGTGGTTCACTTGTCCCCTATTGAAAGGGTTGGGCTTCTTCCTAGCCCTTCCATTACCATTGCCGTTCTTCAATTCCCGACAATCGTTAGTGTAGTGCCCAGTCTTCCCGCACTTGAAACAAGTAACGTGACTTTGATCCTTCTTGGCGGGTGTGGTTGGGTTAGAGCGGTTCTGATTGCTACTTGCTCCGTTCCCATTCCCATTCCTTGGGCCATTATGATTATGCGAACTTGCTCCATGGTGAGTGTGGCATCCATGCTTATGGACAAGTCCTCCCGAGTTCGGGTTGAGACGGGGCTTCTGCTGAGCTCCAGAATTGTACTTCCCCTGTCCATACTTCCTCTTGCGATTCTCAATCTGCTGCTTCTTCCCTTCAATCATGAGAGCTCTATCTACCAACTCCTGGTAGTTAGTGAAAGTTGCCACCATCAACTACATGCTCAGCTCATCATTCAGTCCTTCCAGAAACTTCTCCTTCTTAGCTGCATCCATAGCAACGTCATCTAGGGCATAACGTGCTAGCTTACTAAAGTCATCCACATACTAGCCAATGATGCGTCCTCCTTGGCGTAAGTTGCGAAACTCACGCTTCTTCATGGCCATAGCTCCTACTGACACATTGGCAGTGCGAAAGGCCTGCTGAAACTGGTCCCATGTAACATTGGCTATAGGAAAAGTGGTTGTGTAATTCTCCCACCATGAGGCTGCTGGTCCATCCAATTGGTGTGCGGCAAAACACACCTTCTTAGCATTTGTGCATCCCACAGTGGTCAACTCCCTTCCAATCCTGTGGAGCCAATCATCTGCAACTATTGGCTCGGTGCTACTGGAAAACACCGGCGGCTGTAACCTCAGAAAATGGGCTAAGTTGTCAACTGGAGGAGGGTTGTTGTTGTTGTTGCCTTGGTTCTGAACTAACATCTGCATCAAGGCATTCTGTTGCTGGATCAACTGAATGAGCTCCGGTGGAAAGGTAAATCCAGGGAAGAGAGTAGAATAGAAATTAGGTCTACTGAGAAAACACTACCCATATGCACATGAGACAAACACAGTCATATCACTCAATCTATCAAGCAAGGGAATACAAACGGTCTAGACCTATCGTTATAGTGCTCGGACTATATGGTGGTCTACTAGAAATATTGATCGGTGGAAGACTCCATAATATCCGCTCCAGCTTCATCAACATAGTTATCATCGCTATCGTCGGGGTCCGAGTCGGTGTCGTCGATGATGATGTAGTTCTCCGGGCAAGTAGAATCGTCGTCTTCCCCTCCTGGCGCAGGGTCTACCATGAATACTCCTAGCTTCTTTATCAGGTCGTCATTCTTCTCCACCAGTATGATGATTTCCTCCTCATAATCTTCGCGTGTAGCCTTGAGTTCCTCTTCTAGCTCGGTGATCCTTGTCATTGCCTTCTTCAAATCTATCATGCTTGCGCACATATGGTTCTCCTGGCGACGAATGTGTTCGTTTAACTCCTGGATGAATGCTGCAATGGATCTATCCCTCGTGGTGTTGATCATCTTCCATTGCTCGTCTCGGCGCCCACATATCTGGTATATAGTGTCCTTCAAATATTGTTTGTAGACTTCTCCAATATGTCCCATAGCAATGTGGGCTTCCATGCTCTTACCTAGACTCCAGGTGGGTACATCAAAGGAAAACTCTATTGGCTCAGTGACCGGCGTGAATGTCCTTCTTGGAACTTGAACTTGAATCATCCAGCGCTCCTCTTCTGGTAAAGTGGCATTGTAGGTCCCGATGAAGCTTGGTATTCCGATGTTCAGGTATCTAGTGACTTCCTTCAAGTGTCGTCCAAAGGGGGTGTCTTCATCCGGTTGTGCAAACTTGTTCCTCGTGTCCGCCATGCTAAAGAGAGGAAATTGGAGAGGAGTCAGAAATGAGTAGAGAAGAGTGACCTATGGTTTTCTTAGTGGTCGTGTCCTATATTAAGCGTGGGCTCTGATACCATCTTGTAGCGACCTGACCTCAAACGTTCAAGCCTCTGTGTTTCAGTGTCATCCCTAGATCGGTAATGCCGACACACACAGTACTCAAAGGATTTATAACAGAGTAGCAATCACGCACTTATTACATCGAATGTCTCAAAAGAGAACTTATTACAATAAATATGGCTTAAGTCCATCTAATACGATAACAGCGGAAGACTTGGAAGATAAAGTGAGTCCATCAACTCCAACGGCATAGTTGAGTGCATGACAACGACCTATCACACCTTTACTCGTCGTTTGAAAAGTCTGCAACATAATACGTTGTAGCTCGAAAATGGGTCAGCACATGGAATATGCTGGCAATATAACATAGTAGAGCAATGAACAGAATAATGCTATCACTACATGCATATATGGCTGGTGGAGGCTCTATGGTTATATATTTTGCGAAAAGCCAATTTTTCCCTACAACAAAGGAATAACTTTTTATTTTAACTATCATGGTAGTTGAAACATCATTGAGAAGGTTCCTCCAAATCAATCCCAATTGAAGTAATTAACAACCCAACAAATTAAATTAGAGTGATGAGATACAATAGGATAATCCAAGTACTAGATACTCAAGATGTCCATAGCCAGGGACATGGCTAACCATGATTAATTTATACACTCTGCAGAGGTTTGCGCACTTTTCCCCACAAGACTCGATCTCCTCCACTAGATTTTTCACACTACATGGTGTTTGAGAAATGAATGACCGAGACACAGTCTTTCCGAAGCATTAACTCTTTACTCCGGGTGGACAGTTACACCTACTTTCCCTCTACATCTGCTAGCCCACCACTAAAAGAGGTCACACAACATACTCAACTATGCCAGAGCCCATAATGGCTTGTGGATGCACACGGAAGTTTCTATCATGAATAATCTTATGATCCCTTTGAGCCTGGGTGGCAGACCGTAGGAGGATGACACAGTATATCACCGGGATCTCCTAGGATAACACTGGTATATCCTCAGGTGCCCAAACAAGCAATCCACCCGATGTGTATTAAAGGTGCCACCTTAAGTTGAACCATTAATTAACAATCTCACATCTGTCATGGATACACTCAAACCCAATCCACGTCTACGAGCATAGCATAGCAATATAGGCATAACGTAGAAGTAACTCCCAGGGTTTGATAATAAAATAGGTAGTAGGTTCTACCTCATCATCTACTTCCCAAAACCCACAAGTTAAGAGATCCTACTCATGAAATGTGTCAGGGGTTGAAACTAATGCATAAAAACTGGGTGATAAATAATATGATCAAAGTGTTACTTGCCTTGCTAATGATCCGCAAAACCTAGAGACTCGTAGTAGCACGCTTCGCACTCCGGGTGTTCTATCGCAAACAAACAATAGCATACATAAGCAATTAAGCAAAGATGCATGGGTAACACTCAAATAAGAAGATCTAACAAGAAAGTTCAACTTAAGAATTCCGGTTTGCAAAAAGAATCAAATCAAACGGATCAACGAAACTCAAACGGCGAAAGAAACAAGATCCGATTACTAATCTGGACTAAAGTCAAATTTTACAGTTTCAAAAGCTTGTTCAAGTTGATTAAACAGAAAGAGGGTTTTGATACGAAGATCTAGGCATTTGAATCGCCTGATTCCGATAAACGAGCGAAAAGATAAACTAAAACGAAAATCGGATCAGAAATCGCGATCGAGAATAATCGCGAAAAACCCGAGAAAAAGAAAAACTGACGAACAGGCTAACGAACGAACGTTCGCTGTCTGTGACTAACGGGTGAACGGCGTTCATTTAAACGAACGAACGGACGAACGTCCGCATAATAAATAAACCGATGGAAAGACCGATCTAACGAATTAAACCGGAAAATAAAAAAACTGGTGTTTTAACCGAAGAAATCCGACCGGTCAACGGCGGCGAGATCCGGCGGGCGGCGGCGGCTCTGGCGACGACGGGAGGCGGCGGCGGCTCCGGCGCGGTGGGCTGCGGGGCAGGGGGCCGGCTTATAAGGAGGGGCCTGGGGAGGAGTCCACGCCGATACGGCCCGTAGGTCGGTTCCCTTTTTTTAAAAGAAATTTCCGATGCGCAGAAAAACGAAGAAAAAGAATACTAAATAGACTCCAAAAATCCCGAAATAAATTTTCCCCGTCCTCTAAAAATATGTCGGACGAGGTGAACATTTATTTGGGCCTATAATGCAATTTTGAAAAACGCGTATTTTTCCTAATTCTAATAAAATAGCAATAAAATCCGAATAAAATCAAATATTTGATTTTAATATTTTTCCTCCAATATTTTATTTATTTTGGAGAAGTCATATTATCTCCACTCATATATTTTAATATGAAATATTTTTGTAGAGAAAAATAATAAAACAAATGATCCTCGTTTCGATATTTGATAAAATTCAAATATGAAAACGGTGAAATCCCCAACTCTCTCTAAGGGTCCTTGAGTTGCTTAGAATTTCGAGGATTGCGAAACGAACGGCAATAAAAATATGATATACAATGATGATCTATTGCATAACATTCCAAATTGAAAATTGGGATGTTACAGGTGGAAAGTTGTATGGCAATATATCTCGGAATGGCTATGGAAATGCCATAATAGGTAGGTATGGTGGCTGTTTTGAGGAAGGTATATGGTGGGTTTATGGTACCGGCGAAAGTTGTGTGGTACTAGAGAGTCTAGCAATGGTGGAAGGGTGAGAGTGCGTATAATGCATGGACTCAAGATTAGTCATAAAGAACCCACATACTTATTGCAAAAATCTATTTGTTATCGAAACGAAGTACTACGCGCATGCTCCTAGGGGGATAGATTGGTAGGAAAGACCATCCCTCGTCCCCGACCGCCACTCATAAGGAAGACAGTCAATAAATAAATCATGCTCTGACTTCATCACATATCAGTTCACCATACGTGCATGCTACGGGAATCACAAACTTTAACACCTGTATTTCTCAAATTCAGAATTACTTATTAGCATGACTCTAATATCACCATCTTCATATCTCAAAACAATCATAAGGAATCAAACTTCTCATAGTATTCAATGCACTTTATATTAAAGTTTTATCATATCTCTGTTGGATGCCTACATATTAGGACTAAATTTATAACCAAAGCAAATTACCATGTTGTTTAAATACTCTCAAAATAATATAAGTGAAGCATGAGAGTTCATCAATTTCTATAAAATAAATCCACCGTCGTGCTCTAAAAAGATATAAGTGAAGCACTAGAGCAAAATTGCCTAGCTCAAAAGATATAAGTGAAGCACATAGAGTATTCTAATAAATCAAGATTCATGCGTGTGCCTCCCAAAACGTGTGTACAGTAAGGATGATTGTGGAAAACAAAAAAACAAAGACTCAAATCATCCAAGGCGCTCCAAGAAAAACACATATCATGTGGTGAATAAAAATATAGCCTCAAGTAAAGTTACCGATAGACGAAGACGAAAGAGGGGATGCCTTCCGGGGAATCCCCAAGCTTAGGCTCTTGGTTGTCCTTGAATATTAACTTGGGGTGCCTTGGGCATCCTCAAGCTTAGGCTCTTGCCACTCCTTATTCCATAGTCCATCAAATCCTTACCCAAAACTTGAAAACTTCACAACACAAAACTCAATAGAAAATCTCATAAGCTCTGTTAGTATAAGAAAATAAATCATCACTATTGGTACTATTGTGAACTCATTATTTATTTATATTGGTGTAATATCTATTGTATTCAAACTTTTCCATGGTTCATACCCCCCGATACTAGCCATAGAATCAACAAAATAAGCAAACAACACATAGAAAACAGAATCTGTCAAAAACAAAACAGTCTATAGCAATCTGTAACTCTCGAATACTTGTGTAACTCCAAAAATTAGGAACAATTAGGAAAACCTGAGAAATTTGTTTATTAATCTTCTGCAAAAAGAGTTAGTATTTTATCGCGCTTCTGCTAAAAAATGAAAATTAATCTCCTCGGCATAAAAGTTTCTATTTTTTAGCAAGATCAAATCAACTATCACCGTAAGCCATCCCAAAGGTCTTACTTGGAACAAACACTAATTAAAACACAAAACCACATCTAACCAGAGGCTAGATAAATTATTTATTCAAAGAAAGAAAATAAAAATATTGGGTTGTCTCCCAACAAGCGCGTTTCTTTAAAGCCATTAAGCTAGGCATTGAAATTTTAATGATGCTCACATGAAAGACAAGAAATGAAGCACAAAGAGAGCATCATAAAACACGTTACAAACAGATCTAAGTCTAACATACTTCCTATGCATATGCATTTTATAAGAAAACGAATTATTATAGGAAGCAAGGAAGAAGAAAGAAACAATAGCAATCTCAACATAACGAGAGGTAATTTAGTAACATGAAGATTTCCACAACCATATTTTCCTCTCTCATAATAATTACATGTTGGATCATAATCAAATTCAACAATATAGCTATCACATAAAATATTCTCTACATGATCTACATGCATGCAAAGTTGACACTATTCCAAAATAGTGGGATTATCATCAAATAAAGTCATGACCTCTCCGAACCCACTTTTATCAAAAACTTCATAGGATTGAACAATATCCAAATATGTGGGATCTAAAGTTGACACTCTTACAAACCCACTTTCAGTATTATTTCAAACATTATTATCAATCTCATATTCATCATGGGGCTTAAATAATTTTTTCAAGATTGTAAGAAGAATCACCCCAATCATGATCATTGCAACAAGTAGTGGACATAGCAAAACTAGCATCCCCAAGCTTAGGGTTTTGCATATCATTAACAAAATTGACATAAATAGAATTTACAATAACATCATTGCAATCATGCTTTTGATTCAAGGAACTATCAAGTATGGGTGCAATAGCAATAATCTCATGTTTAATATAAGGAACTATAGCAAATTCATCTCCATAAATATTGACATCATGGCCATAAGAATAGCAAGCATCATGTTCATCAAGGGATATTTCAATCAAATCATCGGAATCATAATTATCTATAGATTCATGCATATCATTATTTTCTTCCAAAGCAATGGTCATTCTCTCATTATTTGACATAGACATTATGAGCATAGTTTCCATAGCAATATTTAAGTATGTCAAAATTTTCAGATTTGTAGAAAGTAATATCAGACTTTTCAATCAAAGAAGCAACTTCATAACCACCCTTAAAAGCGACAAATTCTTCAATTTATTCGATATCATAGTAACTATAAACACCCTTTTCATAAGAAGATAAAATTTCATTATCATTAAACTCACATAGGTAGGGAAGGTGTTTTTAGGGTTCTTGGAGCAACAAGTAAAATCAAAAATTTCACAAATATTCCAAGCATAGCATAGAAAACAATTTATTTGATTCCATAGGAGCTTCCCTTTTTCAGACAAATGATGATGCACAATATGAGCATGCTCATCTAAAGATTTTCTCTCAACTAAACTAGTTGGGGTTTCAGCACAAGCACATCTGGATCGAAGATGATCCAGGTAGAAAACTTTTAGTGGATCCATATCAATAGATTTTTAGCAAGCAAAGATGCACGAAAAATAGAAGGTGCATGGAAACACAAGCAAACATAAGATCGAACGAAAGAAGGGCGAAGAAAAGGGAAAATCCTTTCAAAAATCATTTTAGAAGCGGGGGGAGAGGAAAACGAGAGGCGAATGGCGAATAATGTAATGCAAGAGATGAGAGTTTATTATGGGTACTTGGTATGTCTTGACTTGGCATAGATCTCCCCAGCAACAGTGCCAGAAATTCTACCTGCTACTTCTTGAGCTTGCGTTGGTTTTTCCCTTGAAGAGGAAAGGGTGATGCAGCAAAGTAGAGATAAGTATTTCCCTCAGTTTGAGAACCAAGGTATCAATCCAGTAGGAGACAATGCACAAGTCATCGAATACCTGCACAAACAAACAACTTGCACCCTATGCGATAAAGGGGTTGTCAATCACTACACGGTTACTTGCAAAAGTGAGATCTGATAGAGATAGATAAAAGGTAAAGTAAATATTTTTGATATTTTTGTTTTATAGATCGAAAGTAAAAGGTTGCAAAATAGTAGATCGGAAACTTATATAATGGAAAATAGACCCACGGGCCATAGGTTTCACTAGATGCTTCTCTCAAGATAGCAAATAATACGGTGGGTGAATAAATTACTGTCGAGCAACTGATAGAAAAGCGCAAAGTTATGACGATATCTAAGGCAATGATCATGAATATAGGCATCACGTCCATGTCAAGTAGACCGAAATGATTCTGCATCTACTACTATTACTCCAAACATCGACCGTTGTCCAGCATTCATCTAGAGTATTAAGTTCGTAAAGAACAGAGTAACATATTAAGCAAGATGACATGATGTAGAGGAATTAACTCAAGCAATACGATGAAACCCCCATCTTTTTATCCTCAATGGCAATGATACAATACATGCATTGCTGCCCCTACTATCACTGGGAAACGACACCGCAAGATTGAAGCCAAAGTAAGCACTTCTCCATTGCAAGAAAAACCAATCTAGTTGGCCAAGCCAATCCGATAGTTCAATGAGAATTACAACAATATCAATGTTGGGGATCGTAGCAGAAATTAAAAAAATTCTACGCATCACCAAGATCAATCTATGGAGTATTCTAGCAACGAGGGGAATAGGAGTGCATCTACATACTATTGTAGTTCGCGAGCGGAAGCGTTCAAGAGAACGGGGATGATGGAGTCATACTCGCCGTGATCCAAATCACCGATGACCAAGTGCCGAACGGATGGCACCTCCGCGTTCAACACACGTACGGAGCAGATGACGTCTCCTCCTTCTTGATCCAGCAAGGGGGAAGGAGAGGTTGATGAAGTTCCAGCAGCACGACGGCGTGGTGGTGGATGCAGCAGTGATCGCAGCAGGTCTTCGCCGAGCTTCTGCTAGAGGGAGAGGTGTAGCAGGGGAGAGGGAGGCGCCAAGGCTTGAGGTACGGCTGCCCTCCCTCCCCCCTTTATATAGGCCCCCTAGGGGGGTGCGCCGGCCCTAGGAGATGGGATCTCCTAGGGGGGGCGGCGGCCAAGGGGTGGAGTACCCCCCAAGGCAAGTGGAGGCGCCCCCTCCCCTAGGGTTCCCAACCCTAGGCGCATGGGGGGCCCAAGGGGGGGCGCACCAGCCCACTATGGGCTGGTTTCCCTCCCCACTTTAGCCCATGGGGCCCTCCGGGATGGGTGGCCCCACCCGGTGCACCCCCGGGACCCATCCGGTTGTCCCCGTACAATACCGGTGACCCCGAAACTTTCCTGATGGCCGAAACTATACTTCCTATATATAATTCTTCACCTCCGGACAATTCCGGAACTCCTCGTGACGTCCAGGATCTCATCCGGGACTCCGAACAACTTTCGGATTACTGCATAATCATATCTATACAACCCTAGCATCACCGAACCTTAAGTGTGTAGACCCTACGGGTTCGGGAGACAAGCAGACATGACCGAGACGACTCTCTAGTCAATAACCAACAGCGGGATCTGGATACCCATGTTGGCTCCCACATGCTCCTCGATTATCTCATTGGATGAACCATAATGTCGAGGACCTAATTAATCCCGTACTGAATTCCCTTTGTCAATCGGTACGTTACTTGCCCGAGACCCGATCGTCGGTATCCCAATACCTTGTTCAGTCTCGTTACCGGCAAGTCACTTTACTCGTACCGTAATGCATGATCCTGTGATCAACCACTTGATCACATTGAGCTCATTATGATGATGCATTACCGAGTGGGCCCAGAGATACCTCTCCGTCATAGGGAGTGAAAAATCCCAGTCTCGATTCGTGCCAACCCAACAGACACTTTCGAAGATACCTGTAATGTACCTTTATAGTCACCCAGTTACGTTGTGACGTTTGGCACACCCAAGGTACTCCTACGGTATCCGGGAGTTGCACAATCTCATGGTCTAAGGAAATGATACTTGACATCTAGAAAAGCTACAGCAAACGAACTACACGATCTTTGTGCTATGCTTAGATATGGGTCTTGTCCATCACATCATTCTCCTAATGATGTGATCTCGTTATCAATGACATCACCATGTCCATAGCCAGGAAACCATGACTATCTGTTGATCAACGAGCTAGTCAACTAGAGGCTCACTAGGGACACATTGTGGTCTATGTATTCACACATGTATTACGATTTCCGGATAATACAATTATAGTATGAATAATAGACAATTATCATGAACAAGGAAATATAATAATCATTTTATTATTGCCTCTAGGGCATATTTCCAACAGTCTCCCACTTGCACTAGAGTCAATCATCTAGTTACATTGTGATGAATCAAACACCCATGGAATTCTGGTGTTGATCATGTTTTGCTCTAGGGAGAGGTTTAGTCAACGGATCTGCTACATTCAGGTCCGTATGTACTTTACAAATCTCTATGTCTCCATTTTGAACACTTTCACGAATGGAGTTGAAGCGACGCTTGATATGCCTGGTCTTCCTGTGAAACCTGGGCTCCTTGGCAAGGGCAATAGCTCCAGTGTTGTCATAGAAGACAGTCATCGGGCCCGACGCATTGGGTATGACTCCTAGGTCGGTAATGAACTCCTTCACCCAGACTGCTTCGTGTGCTGCCTCCGAGGCTGCCATGTACTCCGCTTCACATGTAGATCCCGCCACAACGCTTTGCTTGCAACTGCACCAGCTTACTGCCCCACCATTCAAAATATACACGTATCCGGTTTGTGACTTAGAGTCATCCAGATCTGTGTCGAAGCTAGCATCGACGTAACCCTTTACGACGAGCTCTTCGTCACCTCCATAAACGAGAAACATTTCCTTAGTCCTTTTCAGGTACTTCAGGATATTTTTGACCGCTGTCTAGTGTTCCATGCCAGGATTACTTTGGTACCTTCCTACCAAACTCACGGCAAGGTTTACATCAGGTCTGGTACACAGCATAGCATACATGATAGACCCTATGGCCGAGGCATAGGGGACGACACTCATCTTTCCTCTATCTTCTGCCGTGGTCGGGCATTGAGCCAAGCTCAATCTCGTACCTTGCAATACAGGCAAGAACCCTTTCTTTGACTGATCCATTTTGAACTTCTTCAAAATCTTTTCAAGGTACGTACTCTGTGAAAGACCAATGAGGCATCTCGATCTATCTCTATAGATATTGATGCCTAATATATAAGCAGCTTCTCCAAGGTCCTTCATTGAAAAACACTTGTTCAAATAGGCCTTTATGCTTTCCAAGAATTCTATATCATTTCCCATCAACAGTATGTCATCCACATACAATATGAGAAATGCTACAGAGCTCCCACTCACTTTCTTGTAAATGCAGGCTTCTCCATAAGTCTGCATAAACCCAAATGCTTTGATCATCTCATCAAAGCGAATGTTCCAACTCCGAGATGCTTGCACCAGCCCATAAATCGAGCGTTGGAGCTTGCACACCTTGTTAGCATTCTTAGGATCGACAAAACCTTCCGGCTGCATCATATACAATTCCTCCTTAAGGAAACCATTAAGGAATGCCGTTTTGACATCCATTTGCCATATATCATAATCATAGAATGCGGCAATTGCTAACATGATTCAGGCGGACTTCAGCTTCGCTACGGGTGAGAAAGTCTCATCGTAGTCAACCCCTTGAACTTGTCGATAACCCTTAGCGACAAGCCGAGCTTTATAGATGGTCACATTACCATCCGCTTCTGTCTTCTTCTTAAAGATCCATTTATTTTCTATGGCTTGCCGATCAACGGGCAAGTCAGTCAAAGTCCATACTTCGTTTTCATACATGGATCCTATCTCGGATTTCATGGCTTCCAGCCATTTGTTGGAATCTGGGCCCGCCATTGCTTCTTCATAGTTCGAAGGTTCACCGTTGTCTAACAACATGATTTCCAAGACAGGGTTGCCGTACCACTCTGGTGCGGAATGTGTCCGTGTGGACCTACGAAGTTCAGTAGCAACTTGATCTGAAGTTTCATGATCATCATCATCAACTTCCTCTCTAGTCGGTGCAGGCACCTTAGGAACATTTTCTTGAGCTGCGCCACTTACCGGTTCAAGAGGTAATACTTCATCAAGTTCTACCTTCCTCCCACTTATTTCTTTCGAGAGAAACTCCTTCTCTAGAAAGGACCCATTCTTGGCAACAAATATCTTGCCTTCGGATCTGAGGTAGAAGGTATACCCAACAGTTTCTTTAGGGTATCCTATGAAGACGCATTTTTCCAACTTGAGTTTGAGCTTTTCAGGTTGAAGTTTCTTGACATAAGCATCGCATCCCCAAATTTTTAGAAACGACAACTTAGGTTTCTTCCCAAACCATAATTCATACGGTGTCGTCTCAACGGATTTCGACGGAGCCCTATTTAAAGTGAATGTGGCAGTCTCTAAAGCATAGCCCCAAAATGATAGCAGTAAATCGGTAAGAGACATCATAGATCACACCATATCTAATAGAGTGCGATTACGATGTTCGGACACACCATTACGCTGAGGTGTTCCAGGTGGCGTGAGTTGTGAAACTGTTCCACATTTTCTTAAGTGTGTGCCAAATTCGTGACTCAAGTATTCTCCCCCACGATCTGATTGCAAGAACTTGATTTTCCTGTCATGTTGATTCTCAACCTCACTCTGAAATTCCTTGAACTTTTCAAAGGTCTCAGACTTGTGTTTCATTAAGTAGACATACCCATATCTACTCAAATCATCAGTGAGGGTGAGAACATAACGATAGCCACCGCGAGCCTCAACACTCATTGGACCGCACACATCAGTATGTATGATTTCCAATAAGTTGGTTGCTCGCTCCATTGTTCCTGAGAATGGAGTCTTGGTCATTTTACCCATGAGGCATGGTTCGCACGTGTCAAATGATTCGTAATCAAGAGACTCTAAAAGTCCATCTGCATGGAGCTTCTTCATGCGTTTGACACCTATGTGACCAAGGCGGCAGTGCCACAAGTATGTGGGACTATCATTATCAACCTTACATCTTTTGGTATTCACACTATGAATATGTGTAGCATTACGCTCGAGATTCATTAAGAATAAACCACTCACCATCGGAGCATGACCATAAAACATATATCTCTCATATAAATAGAACAACCATTATTCTCGGATTTAAATGAGTAGCCATCTCGTATTAAACGAGATCCTGATACAATGTTCATGCTCAAAGCTGGCACTAAATAACAATTATTGAGGTTTAAAACTAATCCCGTGGGTAAATGTAGAGGTAGCGTGCCGATGGCGATCACATCGACCTTGGAACCATTCCCGACGCGCATCGTCACCTTGTCCTTCGCCAGTCTCCGCTTATTCCGCAGCTCCTGCTTTGAGTTACAAATGTGAGCAACCGCACGGTATCAAATACCCAGGAGCTACTACGAGTACTGGTAAGGTACACATCAATTACATGTATATCACATATACCTTTTGTGATGCCGGCCTTCTTGTCCGCTAAGTATTTGGGGCAGTTCCGCTTCCAGTGACCACTTCCCTTGCAATAAAAGCACCCAGTCTCGGGCTTGGGTCCATTCTTTGGCTTCTTCCCGGCAGCTTGCTTACCGGGCGCGGCAACTCCCTTGCCGTCCTTCTTGAAGTTCTTCTTACCCTTGCCTTTCTTGAACTTAGTGGTTTTATTCACCATCAACACTTGATGTTCCTTTTTGACTTCTACCTCTGCTGATTTCAGCATTGCAAATACTTTAGGAATGGTCTTTTCCATCCCCTACATATTGAAGTTCATCACAAAGCTCTTGTAGCTTGGTGGAAGCGACTGAAGGATTCTGTCAATGACCGCGTCATCCGGGTGATTAACTCCCAGCTGAGTCAAGCGGTTGTGCAACCCAGACATTTTGAGTATGTGCTCACTGATAGAACTATTTTCCTCCATCTTACAGCTGAAGAACTTGTCGGAGACTTCATATCTCTCGACCCGGGAATGATCTTGGAAAACCATTTTCAGCTCTTCGAACATCTCATATGCTCCGTGTCGCTCAAAACGCTTTTGGAGCCCCGGTTCTAAGCTGTAAAGCATGCCGCACTGAACGAGGGAGTAATCATCAGCACGTGTCTGCCAAGCTTTCATAATGTCTTGGTTCTATGGGACGGGTGCGTCACCTAGCGGTGCTTCTAGGACATAATCTTTCTTGGCAGCTGTTAGGATGATCCTCAGGTTCCGGACCCAGTCCATATAGTTGCTGCCATCGTCTTTCAGCTTGGTTTTCTCTAGGAACGCGTTGAAGTTGAGGACAACATTGGCCATTTGATCTACAAGACATATTGTAAAGATTTTAGACTAAGTTCATGATAATTAAGTTCATCTAATCAAATTATTCAATGAACTCCCACTTAGATAGACATCCCTCTAGTCATCTAAGTATAACATGATCCAAGTTGACTAGGCCGTGTCCGATCATCACGTGAGACGGACTAGTCAACATCGGTGAACATCTTCATGTTGATCGTATCTTCTATACGACTCATGCTCGACCTTTCGGTCTTCTGTGTTCCGAGGCCATGTCTGTACATGCTAGGCTCGTCAAGTCAACCTAAGTGTATTGCGTGTGTAAATCTGTCTTACACCCGTTGTATGTGAACGTTGGAATCTATCACACCCGATCATCACATGGTGCTTCGAAACAACGAACTATCGCAACAGTGCACAGTTAGGGGGAACACTTTCTTGAAATTATTATGAGGGATCATCTTATTTACTACCATCGTTCTAAGTAAACAAGATGCAAAAACATGATAAACATCACATGCAATCAAATAATAGTGACATGATATGGCCAATATCATATAGCTCCTTTGATCTCCATCTTGGGGCTCCATGATCATCTTGTCACCGGCATGACACCATGATCTCCATCATCATGATCTCCATCATCGTGTCTTCTTGAAGTTGTCTCGTCATCTATTACTTGTACTACTATGGCTAACGCTTTAGCAATAAAGTAAAGTAACTACATGACGTTTATGTTGACACGCAGGTCATAAATAAATAAAGACAACTCCTATGGCTCCTGCCGGTTGTCATACTCATCGACATGCAAGTCGTGATTCCTATTACATGAACATGATCAATCTCATACATCACATATATCATTCATCATTCATCACAACCTTTGGCCATATCACATCACAAAACACTTGCTGCAAAAACAAGTTAGACGTCCTCTAATTGTTATTGCAAGTTTTTACGTGGCTGCTATAGGTTTCTAGCAGCAGCGTTTCTTACCTATGCCAAAACCACAACGTGAATTGCCAATTTCTATTTACCCTTCATAAGGGCCCTGTTCATCGAATCCGATCCGACTAAAGTGGGAGAGACAGACACCCGCCAGCCACCTTATGCAACTAGTGCATGTCAATCGGTGGAACCGGTCTCACGTAAGCATACGTGTAAGGTTGGTCCGGGCCACTTCATCCCACGATGCCGCCGAATCAAGATAACACTCGTAACGGCAAGCAAATTGACAATATCGACGCCCACAACTACTTTGTGTTCTACTCATGCATAGTAACTAAGCATAGACCTAGCCCATGATGCCACTGTTGGGGATCGTAGTAGAAATTAAAAAATTTCTACACATCACCAAGATCAATCTATGGAGTATTCTAGCAACGAGGGGAATAGGAGTGCATCTACATACCCTTGTAGATCGCGAGCGGAAGCGTTCAAGAGAACGGGGATGATGGAGTCGTACTCGCCGTGATCCAAATCACCAATGACCAAGTGTCGAACGGTCGGCACCTCCGCATTCAACACACGTACGGAGCGGATGACGTCTCCTCCTTCTTGATCCAGCAAGGGGGAAGGAGAGGTTGATGAAGATCCAGCAGCACGACGGCGTGGTGGTGGATGCAGCACTGATCGCAGCAGGGCTTCGCCGAGCTTCTGCGAGAGGGAGAGGTGTAGCAGGGGAGAGGGAGGTGCCAAGGCTTGAGGTACGGCTGCCCTCCCTCCCCCCTTTATATAGGCCCCCTAGGGGGTGCGCCGGCCCTAGGAGATGGGATCTCCTAGGGGGGCTGCGGCCAAGGGGTGGAGTACCCCCCAAGGCAAGTGGAGGCGCCCCCTCCCCTAGGGTTCCCAACCCTAGGCGCATGGGGGGCCCAAGGGGGGCGCACCGGCCCACTATGGGCTGGTTCCCCTCCCCACTTCAGCCCATGGGGCCCTCTAGGATGGGTGGCCCCACCCGGTGGACCCCCGTGACCCATCCGGTGGTCCCGGTACAATACCAGTGACCCCGAAACTTTCTCGATGGCTGAAACTATACTTCCTATATATAATTCTTCACCTCCGGACAATTTCGGAACTCCTCGTGACGTCCAGGATCTCATCCGGGACTCCGAACAAGTTTCGGATTACTGCATACTCATATCTATACAACCCTAGCGTCACCGAACCTTAAGTGTGTAGACCCTACGGGTTCGGGAGACAAGCAGACATGACCGAGATGACTCTCTGGTCAATAACCAACAGCAGGATCTGAATACCTATGTTGGCTCCCACATGCTCCTCGATGATCTCATCGGATGAACCACGATGTCGAGGACCTAATTAATCCCGTACTCAATTCCCTTTGTCAATCGGTACGTTACTTGCCCGAGACCCGATCGTCGGTATCCCAATACCTTGTTCAGTCTCGTTACCGGCAAGTCACTT
Organism: Triticum urartu; assembly: GCF_056163025.1. Lineage (NCBI taxonomy): Eukaryota > Viridiplantae > Streptophyta > Magnoliopsida > Poales > Poaceae > Triticum > Triticum urartu. The sequence continues at coordinate 308,740,433 of NC_141879.1, read as the reverse complement.
TACTCGTACCGTAATGCATGATCCTGTGATCAACCACTTGATCACATTGAGCTCATTATGATGATGCATTACCGAGTGGGCCCAGAGATACCTCTCCGTCATACGGAGTGACAAATCCCAGTCTCGATTCGTGCCAACCCAACAGACACTTTTGGAGATACCTCTAATGTACCTTTATAGTCACTCAGTTACGTTGTGACGTTTGGCACACCCAAGGTACTCCTACGGTATCCGGGAGTTGCACAATCTCATGGTCTAAGGAAATGATACTTGACATCCAGAAAAGCTACAACAAACAAACTACACGATCTTTGTGCTATGCTTAGGTTTGGGTCTTGTCCATCACATCATTCTCCTAATGATGTGATCCCGTTATCAATGACATCCCCATGTCCATAGCCAGGAAACCATGACTATCTGTTGATCAACGAGCTAGTCAACTAGAGGCTCACTAGGGACACATTGTGGTCTATGTATTCACACATGTATTACGATTTCCGGATAATACAATTATAGCATGAATAATAGACAATTATCATGAACAAGGAAATATAATAATCATTTTATTATTGCCTCTAGGGCATATTTCCAACAATCATATCATGCATATAAGAATTCAAAGGAGATTCAAATAATATTCATAGGTAAGTTGATCATAAATCCACAATTCATTGGATCTCGGCAAACACGCCACAGAAGAGTATTACATCAAATAGATCTCCAAGAACATCGAGGAAAACATGGTATTGAGAATCAAAGAGAGAGAAGAAGCCATCTAGCTACTAGCTATGGACCCGTAGGTCTGTGGTAAGCTACTCACGCTTCATTGGAAGGGCAATAGAGTTGATGTAGAAGCCCTCCATGATCGAAAAGGTCCCTTGATGGGATATCACGGGTACAGAATGTTGCGGTGGTGGAAAAGTGTTTTCGTGGCTTGTTCTGGTGGTTTAGGGATATAAGAGTATATATATAGGCGAAATAATTAGGTCGGGAGGTGCACGAGGGGCCTACAAGGGTTGGGGCGTGCCATCCGTCCTTGTGGCTGCCTCGTGGCTCTTCTGACTTCATCTCCAAGTCTCCTGGTTGTCTTATGGTCAAAGAAAAATCATCACGGAGGTTTTATTCTGTTTGGACACAGTTTGGTATTCCTTTTCTGCGAAACTCAAAAACAAGGAAAAAACAGGAAATGTCACTGGGCTCTAGGTTAATAAGTTAGCCCCAAAAATAATATAAAATAACATATTAATGCATATAAAACATCCAAAACCGATAATATAATAGCATGGAAGAATCAAAAATTATAGATACGTTGGAGACGTATCACCCGACACCGGGCCCAAGAGCATACATCGAAGCTGACCAGTTCAGGCAATCAATGGAGGAAGAGATGGAGGCTGACTTGAAAAGGGTGGATGCCATGGAGGAGGATCAACAAGTTACCTATTATCTTCAAACTAGATTCATGCTGGACGAACTTGAGGGCTCAGCAATACCAAATTCGGTCATTCCTCCCAATGCTAGATTTCTCTCCTGTGAAAATATGAAAAAGATTGTTGCTTTTTCTCCCGCAGCTATGAAACATCCATGGGTGAATGGATCTCTAACCGTCACGGGTAAACTTTGCAGAGAAGTAATGGATCTTAAGCAGCAAAATAATAAGCTCGAGGAAGAGAATCGCATCACAAGGGGCATCATCGCCAAGAATATCACATCACCACCTCCGAAGAAAGAGGCATAAATACATGAGTATGGGCACTCCCCTTGGCAACAGCCAAGCTTGGGGGAGGTGCCCCGGTATTGTACCACCACCACACCTTTATCTTTATCATTTTTTCTTAGTTCAATCCTTTTGGTTATATCTTGATCTAGTAGAATAAGATTTTAGTATGATTTAGCTTTGAGTTTTGTTTCGATCTCTATCTATGTAATTGAGTCCGTGAGTTATATATAAAATAAAGAGTAGTTCTGAGTTGAGAGCTTCGCTTTCTTGCTATGATCTTGAGGGAATAAAAGAAAACAGAATAAAAAGAAATAAAAAGATCATATAGTGATCTTATGGAGAGTAATGACTTCACATATAAAGAGAATGATGAATAAAAGTTGTTGAGAGTTGACTCACATAGTTTTGGTCACTGTTGCAATGAATAGGAAGTAATAAGGAAAGAGATGCTTCACATATAAATATACTATCTTGGACATCTTTTGTAATTGTGAGCACTCATTAAAATATGACATGCTGAAAAGTTGATGTTGGACAAGGAGGACAACATAACGAGTTATGTTTGCTTATATCTGAATAGAAGTTATATTGTCATGGATCCTCCAACATGTTGAGCTTGCCTTTCCCTCTCATGCTAGCCAAATTCTTTGCACCAAGTAGAGATACTACTTGTGCTTCCAGACATCCCTTAAACCAGTTTTTCCATGAGAGTCCACCATACCTACCTATGGATTGAGTAAGATCCTTCAAGTAAGTTGTCATCGGTGCAAACAAGAAAACTTGCTCTCCAAATATGTATGATCTATTAGTGTGAAGAAAATAAGCTTTATACAAACTTGTGATATGGAAGAAATAAAAGTGACGGACCGCATAATAAGGTTCTTTATCACAAGCGGCAATATAAAGTGATGTTCTTTTGCATTAAGATTTTCTGCATTCAACCATAAAAGCGCATGACAACATCTGCTTCCCTCTGTGAAGGGCCTATTTTTACTTTTATCTTCTACCCTTATACAAGAGTCATGGTGATCTTCACCTTCCCTTTTTACACCTTTTCTTTTGGCAAGCACTATGTGTTTGAGGGATCCGGATATATATATCCACTCAGATGTAGGTTATCATAAAGTATTATTGTTGACATTGCCCTTGAGGTAAAATGTTGGGAGGCAAAACTATAAGCCCCTATCTTTCTCGGTGCCCGATTGAAACTTTGTAGCCATAAATATCGCGTGAGTGTTAGCAATTGTGAAAGATTAAATGATAGTTGAGTATGTGGACTTGCTGAAAAGCTCTTAAATTGACTCTTTCTGATGTTATGATAAACTGCAATTGCTTCGATGATTGAGATCATAGTTTGTTAGTTTTCAATGAAGTTTCTGATTCATACTTTACCTTGTGAATGAATTGTTACTTTAGCATAAGAAATTATATGACAATATATGTTGTCTGTATTTTATTTTATCGACACCTCTATCTCTAAACATGTGAACATATTTTTTGATATCGGCTTCCGCTTGAGGACAAGCGAGGTCTAAGCTCGGAGGAGTAGATACGTCCATTTTGCATCATGCTTTTATATTGATATTTATTGCATTATGGGCTGTTATTACACATTATATCACAATACTTATGCCTTTTCTCTGTTATTTTATCAGGTTTACATGAAGAGGGAGAATGCCGGCAGCTGGAATTCTGGACTGGAAAAGGAGCAAATATTAGAGACCTATTCTGCACAACTCCAAATGTCCTAAAACTTCATGGAGAATTATTTTGGAATATATAAAAAATATTATGAGAATAAAGTACCAGAGGGGGGCCATGCTACCTCTTGAGCTTGTGTTGGTTTTTCACTTGAAGAGGAAAGGGTGATGCAGCAAAGTAGCATAAGTATTTCCCTCAGTTTTGAGAACCAAGATATCAATCCAGTAGGAGATAACGCGACAAGCCACCGAATACCTGCACAAACAAACACCAACTTGCAACTAACGCGACAAAAGGGTTGTGAATCCCTTCATGGTTATTCACAAAGTGAGATCTGATAGAGATGGATAAATGATAAAGTAATATTTTTGGTATTTTTGGTTTATGGAACGGAAAGTGAATGATTGCAAAAGAAAGTAAATAGGAAACTAGAATTGTAGATCGGAAACTTATATGATGGAAAATAGACCCGGGGGCCATAGGTTTCACTAGAGGCTTCTCTCAAGAAAGGAATTATTACGGTGGGTGAAAAAATTACTACCGAGCAGTTAATAGAAAAGCGCAAATTTATGATGATATCTAAGGCAATGATCATGAATATAGGCATCACGTCTGTGTCAAGTAGACCGAAACGATTTTGCATCTACTACTATTACTCCACACATCGACCGACTCATGCCTGCATCTAGAGTATTATGTTCATAAGAACAGAGTAACACATTAAGTAAGAAGGCATGATGTAGCGGGATTAAATCAAGCAATATGATGAAAACCCCATATTGTTATCCTCGATGGCAACAATACAATACGTGTTGGTTCCCCTTCTGTCACTAGGATCGATCACCGCAAGATTGAACCCAAAGCTAAGCACCTCTCCCATTGCAAGAAAAACCAATGTAGTTGGCCAAACCAAATCGATAGTTTGAAGAGACTTGCAAAGATATCAAATCATGCATGTAAGGATTCAGAGGAGATTCAAATAATATTTATAGATAAGCTGATCATAAATCCACAATTCATCTGATCTCGGCAAACACACCACAAAAGAGTATTACATCAAATAGATCTCCAAGAACATCGACGAGAACATGGTATTGAGAATCAAAGAGAGAGAAGAAGCCATCTAGATACTAGCTATGGACTCGTACGTCTATGGTAAACTACTCACTCTTCATCAAAGAGGCAATGGTGTTGATGTAGAAGCCCTCCGTGATTGAATCCCCCTCCAGCAGGATGCTGGAAGAGTCCCCAAGATGGGACCTCAGGGGTACGGAAGGTTGCGGCGGTGGAAAAGTGGTTTAGTGGCTCCCCCGGAAGTCTTTGGTCTATAAGAGTATATATAGGAGGAAGATCTAGGTCAGGAGGCTAGCAAGGGGCCCACATGGTTAGGGGTGTCGGTGTCAAAACCGGCGGATCTCGGGTAGGGGGTCCCGAACTGTGCATCTAAGGACGATGGTAAAAGGAGACAGGGGACACAATGTTTTACCCAGGTTCGGGCCCTCTCTATGGAGTTAATACCTTACGTCCTGCTTGATTGATCTTGATGAATATGAGTATTTACATGAGTTGATCTACCACGAGATCGTAATGGCTAAACCCTAGAGGTCTAGCTTGTATGGCTATGATAATGTCTATCCTCCGGACTAAGCCCTCCGGTTTATATAGACACCGGGAGGATCTAGGGTTACACAAGGTCAGTTACAAAGAAAGGAATCTACATATTTTGTTGCCAAGCTTGCCTTCCACGCCAAGGAGAGTCCCATCCGGACACGGGTGTAGTCTTCGGCCTTCGTATCTGCACAACCCATTAGTCCGGCCCATGGCTAACAGGCCGGACGCCCGAGGACCCCTAAGTCCAAGACTCCCTCAGGGGGCGCACCCTCCACCCTTGTGGCCGCCTCGTGGCACTTCTGACTTGCACTCAAAGTCTCCTGGGTGTTCTGGTCCAAGAAAGATCATCGCGAAAGTTTTATTCCGTTTGGACTCTGTTTGGCATTCCTTTTCTGTGAAACTCTTAACAAGGAAAAAACAGAAACTGGCACTAGGCTCTAGGTTAATAGGTTAGTCCCAAAAATCATATAAAATAGCATATTAATGCATATAAAACATCCAAACAGATAATATAATAGCATGAAACAATAAAAAAATTATAGATACGTTGGAGACGTACCAGGCCACCTGCCATCCACAAGGGTGGGGGGTGCGCCCTACACCCCTGGGCGCGCCCCCTGCCTTGTGGGCCACCTGGCAGGCCCCCGATGCCCATCTTCTGCTATTAGGGGTGTTTTGACCTAGAAAGAAAATCAGGACGAAGCTTTCGGGATGAAGCGCCGCCGTCTCGAGGCGGAACTTGGGCAGAACCAATCTAGGGCTCCGGCGGAGCTGTTCTACCGGGGAAACTTCCCTCCGGGAGGGGGAAATAATCGCCATCGTCATTGTGAATGATCCTCTCATTGAGAGGGGGTCAATCTCCATACACATCTTCACCAGCACCATCTCCTCTCAAACCCTAGTTCATCTCTTGTATCCGATCTTTGTCTCACAACCTCAGATTGCTACATGTGGGTTGCTAGTAGTGTTCATTACTCCTTGTAGTTGATGCTAGTTGGTTTATTTGGTGGAAGATAATATGTTTTAATCCTTAATGATAATTAATACTCCTCTGATTATGAACATGAATATGCTTTGTGAGTAGTTAAGTTTGTTCCTGAGGACATGGGAGAAGTCTTGTTATAAGTAATCATGTGAATTTGGTATTCGTTCAATATTTTGATGAGATGTGTGTTGTCTCTCCTCTAGTGGTGTTATGTGAACATCGACTACATGACACTTCACCATGATTTTGGTCTAGGAGAAGGCATTGGGAAGTAACAAGTAGATGATGGTTGCTAGAGTGATAGAAGCTTAAACCCTAGTTTATGTGTTGCTTCATAAGGGGTTGATTTGGATCCATATGTTTCATGCTATGGTTAGATTTATCTTAATTCTTCTTTCGTAGTTGCGGATGATTGCGAGAGGGGTTAATCATAAGTGGGAGTCTTGTCCAAGGAAGGGCAGCACCCAAGCACCGGTCCACCCACATATCAAATTATCAAAGGTAACGAACGTGAATCATATGAGCATGATGAAAACTAGCTTGACAGTAATTCCCATGTGTCCTCAGGAGCGCTTGCTTTATAAGAGTTTGTCTAGGCTTGTCCTTTGCTACAAAAAGGATTGGGACAACGTGCTGCACCTTAGTTACTTTTGTTACTTGTTACCCGTTACGAATTATCTTATCACACAACTATCTGTTACCAATAATTTCAATGCTTGTAGGGAATACCTTGCTGAAAACCACTTATCATTTCCTTCTACTCCTCGTTAGGTTCGACACTCTTACTTATTGAAAGGACTACGATAGATCCCCTATACTTGTGGGTCATCAATGCTATATTTGATGAATATGATATTTTTAGTCCCCCATGTTTTGATGAGAAATTTTATTATGATGAAAGCACGCCTCATATTTATGTTGATTATATTGATGAAAGTGGGTTTGGAAGAGTGTCAACTCTAGGTAGTATTGATCCCACTATTTTGGAGGGTGTTGAATCTTATTGTTATAATTATGGAGGTGGATTTGGAGAGGTCATGACTTTATTTAGTGATGAATCCACTATTTTGGAAGAGGTTTCAATTGACCATGATTAAAAAGTTGCTATCTATGATGATTATGGCGATGACATGTATGCTATATTGAATAGTGATAACCATGAAACTTTTCATCATTATTTTAATTTTCAATCACATGATAGTTATTTTGTTGAGTTTGCTCCCACTACTATTCATGATAATAAATTTGCTTATGTGGAGAGTAGTAAAATTTCTATGCTACGGATCATGAAAAGAATGCTTCATGCGATAGTTATATTGTTGAATTCATTCATGATGCTACTAAAAATTATTACGAGAGAGTAAAATATGATTTTACATATCTCAATAATCTCAAGTTTACTCTCTATGTGCTGAAAGTTTTGAAGTATTGCTTGTTTTGCCTCCCTATGCTAGATGATTCTTGTTCACATGAATTATTTGCTCACAAAATCCCTATGCATAGGAAGTGGGTTAGGCTTAAATGTGCTTTCCATGTGTTTCATGATGCTCCCGTTATGTTTCAATTCTTTACTTCTATGTGAGCATCATTTAAATCATCATGCCTAGCTAAAAAGGCATTAAAGAAAATTGCTTGTTGGGAAACAACCCAGCACTTTTACCTACTGTTTTTGTGTGTTCACATGGTTAAGCTACTGTAGTAATCATGTTTTATAGATTTTGTTGCAATGAAGTGCCAAGTAAAGCCTTTGGGACAGTGTGGATGATAGTTGATTTAATTCTGTGCAAAAACAGAAACTTTTGTGCCCAGTAACAGAATTGATCTGCGCTACTAGAATGTGATAAATTCTTGAATATTTTACAGCTGATTGATATACAAATTTCCCACATTGTCCTAATTTTTCAGAATTTTTGTAGCAGAAATATGGTCATTGTCTAGATCATTACAAACTGTTCTATTTTTGACAGATTCTATTTTCAATGCATAGTTTGCTTGTTTCCTAGTTTTTGTTACTTATATTTCTCAATATAAATTGTGTAAATGATTAGGTACAGTATGCATTGTGTGAGAACAATTATTAATCTTGTCTTGGCAGTACCAAAGTGAATGATTTGTCTTTATCATACTAACCTATCTCAAGAAGTTTCGTTAAGTTTTGTGTGATTGAAGTTTTCAAGTTTAGGCTGAGATATCGATATGAGGAGAATAAGGAGTGGATAGAACCTAAGATTGGGGCTGCACAAGGCACCCCAAGGTAATATTCAAGGAAGATCCAAGCAACTAAGATTGGGGATGCCCCGGAAGGCATCCCCTCTTTCGTCTTCAACATTATCGGTAACGTCACTTGGAGCTATATTTTCATTCGTCACATGATATGAGGTTTGCTAGGAGCACCATTTTATTTTGGTAGGATTTTATTTCCATTATTTATAACAATGTTTTGTATCTTTTATTTCAATAAAAATGTCAAGTATAGCCTTTACCATGCTTGTTTTGGAAGTCTACATGTTGTTGTTTAAAAATAGAAAGTTTTCTATCATTGTTTGAATTCTTCTGGAAAGTCAGAACGTTATAAAATCTTGAAATTTGTAAACAATAAGCTACAACAATTTTTTTACAGTTTGGTAATTTTTCAGAATTTTTGGAGTCAAAGAAGTATGAATCTTCTTGCATTCTTTACAGATTGTACTGTTTTGACAGACTGCTGTCATGTTTGCATTGTTTGCATATCTGTGCTTGTTTAATGATTCTATTTGAGGATAGGAATATTAAATATGCATAGGAATTTAGTATGCAATGTTAAATATTAATTTTAGTGATTTTTTACAGTAGAGAATGATAAGGTTATGCATTGATTTATACTAACTTATCTCACGAGTTCTTGTTGAGTTTTCTGTGGATGAAGTTTTTAAGATTTAGGGAAACCGTGATATAAAAGGAATTAAGGAGAAACAAAAGCTCAAGCTTAGGGATGCCGAAGGCATCCCAAGATAATATTTCAAGAAGTCTCAAGGATCTAAACTTGGGGATGCCCCAGTAGGCATCCCATTTTCTTCATCAACAATTATCAGTTAGCCTCGGTTGAGCCTAAGTTTTTTGCTTCTTCACATGATGTGTGATATTCTTGGAATGTCATTTTATTTTGTTTTGCTTGCTATTTTAATAAAATACTTAGATCTAAAAGTTTTTAAATGAGAGAGAGTCGTCAAATAGCTCCCCATTTACTTAACTACTCGCTTGATCTTCACTTATATCTTTTTGGAGTAGTTTGTCAAACACTCTCATGCTTCACTTATATTATTTTGAGAGTTTATAATAGTGATGACAATTTGCACAAGCTATGAAATTGTTCCTAATATGATGAATATTCAAGAAGGATATAGTTAAAACTTTCATGTAGATCATAGGACATGATAAGTTTGATTCCTTGCAATAGTTTTGCGATATGGAGATAATAATATGTGAGTCATGTTGGTCAGTAATTATGCTTTAGTAAGAATATTGGAGTTAAGATTTGTGATTCCTAGTGCAAGCACGAAAGTCAATACTTATGCAATGAAATTACATCCTACTTATGGTGCATTATTCGGTGTTAGTTATGCTCAATGCTTGTATATGTGAATTTTCGTTTCTTGGTTGGTTGCTTCTCAATCTATTTGCTAGACTCCATTTGTATTAAGTGGGAATACTACTTGTGCATCCAAAATCCTTAAACCCAGTTTTGCCACATGAGTCCACCATACCTACCTATATGCGGTATTTCCGTGCCGTTCTAAGTAAACTTGTATGTGCCATCTCTAATTTTCAAAATGAATTTCCATTTTATGTGCTTGTACTGCTCATGAAGCAGCAGGGGTGGATAATATTTTCCATGCTAGATGTGTTATTCTCAAGATTAGTGTTTATTCACTTGTCATTGCACGAGAGTATGGCGGTAATAGGGATGCCAGTCCCGAAATGAAAAAGAAATTTACTTCATGTTGTCAAATAATAAATTCCTAAGAAAGTGTTGGTATGGACGGCTCCCATGGATCCGGCTAGTCGTGGAGTGTGAAAGTATGGTGGAAGAAGGAATCAACTTTATTATATGTCTGGGAACGACCTATGATATATCTAGCATGGAAAGTGTTGGGAATTACTTGGTCGTTTTCGTTCACAGGAAAAGTATGCCTCTCAAAATATTTTATCTCTCAATTTAAGCTTTGAGCTCTCGCACCTCTACAAATCTCTACTTCCCTCTATGAAGGGCCTATCTATTTACTTTTATGCAAATTTTTATTTTTATTTTGAGTCTCCATATTCTCTTATAAAGCACCAACTAGGGAGCACTGCGATCATACTTGTGCATTGGATGTAGCTAATATTCGAGTGTGTTTCATGAATGAATAAATGATTGAGCATAATGGGCTAGGGTTAGCTTTCTTTAGCTTTGATATTTTGAAAGACATGGTTGCTTGTTAGTATGCTTGAGTATTGATGTCTTCATGTCAAATTATAGACTATTGCTATGAATCACTCAAGTCCAAATGTCCATGCTACAAAAGAAAGAGTATACAATAAATATGATAGGTAGCATTCCACAAAAAAATATCCGCTTTAATTTGCTACTTTATCATGATGAATTTTATGAGAAAGAGTTGATGTTATGATGCTAGGAAAAGTGATTGAAATTATCATTGATCAAACTTATGCACCTTGCAAGCATTCACACTTCATAAATTATTTCTTTTATCGTTTACCTACTCGAGGATGAGCAGGAATTAAGCTTGGGAATGCTAATATGTCTCCAATGTATCTATAATTTATGAAGTATTCATGCCATGTTTACAACAATTTTATATGGTTTTGGTATGATTTGCATGGAACAAACTCGGACTAATGATGTTTTCAGTAGAACTACCCTGGTGTTGTTTTTTGTGCAGAAATAAAAGTTCTCCAACTGCAATGAAACTTTTTGACGATTTTTTGGAAAAAAGAGGCACTAGCAGCTTTGTGGGAGGACCAGAAGGTGAAGGAGGTGAGCATAAGACACTGGGGTGCGCCATGAGGCCCAGGCGCGCCCAAGTGGGTTATGCTCACCTCGAGGCCCATCTTCGCGTGATTCCAACACTAAAAAAATCCTATAAATAGAGAAACCGTCAGAAATAACCCTAGATCAGAAGTTTCGCCGCCGCAAGCCTCTGTAGCCACGAAAAACCAATCTAGACCCCGTTCCGGCACCCCGCTAGAGGGGGAAATCATCGCCGGCGGCCATCTTCATGATACGTCCATTTTGCATCATGTTTCCTTGCTGTTATTTATAATGCTTTTATCCATAATAATGCCTTTTGGAGTAATTCTAATGCCTTTTCTCTCATAATTTACAAGGAACACACCAAGAGGGAGAATTCCGACAGTTGGAAATCTGGACCTGAAAAAGCTACGTCAGGCCACCTATTCTGCACAACTTCAAATGGGCTAAAACTTCACGGAGATTTTTTATGGAATATAGAAGAAATATTGGAGCCAATAAGTACCAGAGGGGAGCCACCAGGAGGGCACAACCCACCTGGGCGCACCAGGGCCCCCTGGCGCGCCCTGGTGGGTTGTGGCCTCCTCGGCCCACCTACGGTGCCCATCTTCTAGTATATAACTGGTTTTGACCCAGAAAAAATAAGGAGAGGACTTTCGAGATGAAGCGCCGCCGCCTTGAGGTGGAACTTGGGCATGAGCACTTTTGCCCTCCAGCGGAGCGATTCCACCGGGGGAACTTCCCTCCCGGAGGGGGAAATCATCGTTGTCATCATCACCAACAACTCTCCCATCTTGGGGAGGGCAATCTCCATCAATATCTTCACCAGCACCATCTCATCTCAAACCCTAGTTCATCTCTTGTATGCAATGTTGTTACCGGAACTATAGATTGTTGCTAGGGAGTGACTAGTAGTGTTGATTACATCTTGTGGTTGATTACTATATGGTTTATTCTGTGGAAGATTATATGTTCAGATCCATTATGCATATTAATACCCCTCTGATCATGAGAATGTTTGTTGTTTGTTAGTAGTTACTTTTGTTCTTGAGGTCACGGGAGAAATCATGTTGCAAGTAATCATGTGAATTTGATATATGTTCGATATTTTGATAGTATGTATGTTGTGATTCCCTTAGTGGTGTCATGTGAACATCGACTACATGACACTTAACCATATTTGGGCCTAAGGTAATGCATTGTGGAGTAGTAAATAGATGGTGGGTTGCGAGAGTGACAGAAACTTAAACCCTAGTTTATGCACTATTCTGTAAGGGACCGATTGGATCCTAGAGTTTAATGCTTTGGTTAGAATTTATTCTTAGTACTTTTCTCGTAGTTGTGGATGCTTGCGGGAGGGTTAATCATAAGTAAGAGGTTTGTTCAAGTAAGAACAGCACCTAAGCACCGGTCCACCCACATATCAAATTATCAAGGTAGCGAACACAAATCAAACCAATATGATGAAAGTGACTAGATGAAATTTCCGTGTACCCTCAAGAACGCTTTGCTCATTATAAGAAACCATTTTGTCCTGTAATTTTCCTCAAAAGGATTGGGCTACCTTGCTGGACATTTGTTACAATTATCGTTACTTGTTCGCTACAAATTACCTTGCCATCAAACTACTCGCTACTTACAATTTCAGCACTTGCAGACACTACCTTACTGAAAACTACTTGTTATTTCCTTCTGCTCCTCGTTGGGTTCGACACTCTTACTTATCTTAAAGAGCTATAATTGATCCCCTACACTTGTGGGTCCTCAAGGCTATTTTCTGGCGCCGTTGCCGGGGAGTGAAGCACCTCTGGTAAGTGGAATTTGGTAAGGAAACATTTATATAGTGTGCTGAAATTTATTGTTACTTGTTACTATGGAAAACAATCCTTTGAGGGCTTTGTTAGGGGTATCTTCAACTCGTCCAAAACCACAATTAATTTCCCCTGAACCTACTACACCTACTGAAAATATTGAATATGAAATTCCTTCAGTTATAATAGAACAACTGCTAGCTAATCCTTACGCAGGAGATGGAACGGAACATCCTGATATGCACTTGATACATGTGGGACAAATTTGTGGATTGTTTAAGCTTGCAGGTTTGCCCAGGGATGAACTGATGAAAAAGGTTTTCCCTTTATCTTTTAAGGGAAAAGCATCAACATGGTATAGGTTGTGCGATGATATTGGATCATGGAATTGGCATTGTTTAAAATTGGAGTTTCACCAAAATATTATCCTATGCATCTAGTTCATCGTGATCAGAATTATATATATAATTTTTGGCCTCGTGAAGGAGAAAGTATCGCTCTAGCTTGGGAGTGGCTTAAGTCAATGTTATATTCACGCCCCAATCATGATCTCTCAAGAGAAATTGTTATTCAAAACTTTTATGCTCGGCTTTCGCGTAATGATTAAACCATGCTTGATACTTCTTGTGCTGGTTCATTTATGAAGAAGACTATTGAATTTCGGTGGGATCTTTTCGAAAGAACTAAACGCAACTCTGAAGATTGGGAACTCGATGAAGGTAAAGAGTCAGGTATTAAACTTAAGTATGATTGTGTTAAATCTTTTATGGATACCAATGCTTTTCAAAAGTTTAGCACTAAATATGGACTTGACTCTGAGATAGTAGCCTCCTTTTGTGAATCATTTGCTACTCATGTTGAACTCCCTAAAGAGGAATGGCTTAAATATCACTCACCTATTAAAGAATAAACTAAAGAACCGCTACCAGTTAAAGAAGAAACTATTCTCTAAAATGTTGATCCAGTTGTTCCTACTGCTTATATTGAGAAACCCCCTTTTCCTGTTTGGATAAAGAAACATGCTAAAATCGCAACTGTGGTTAACAAATGCTCTGGTAGAACACCTAAACCAGATGAACAAATTAGAGTTGAACCTAATATTGCTATGGTTAAAGATCTCCTAGAAGAATATGTGGATGGGCATGTTATTTACTTCTGCAAAGAAGCTGCTAGAATTGCCAAACCTGATGAAAAAGATAAACATAGACCAGCCATTGGTGTGCCTGTCATTTCAGTTAAAATAGGAGATCACTGTTATCATGGTTTATGTGACATGGGTGCTAGTGTGAGTGCTATTCCTTACAAGTTATATCAAGAGATTAGAGAAGACATAGCACCTACGGAGTTAGAAGACATAGATGTTACTATTAAACTTGCTAATAGAGACACCATATCACCTTGTGGGATTATTAGAGATGTTGAAGTCTTGTGTGGGAAAATAAAATATCCTACTAATTTTCTTGTTCTTGGTACTCCGCAAGATAACTTTTGTCCCATTATTTTTGGTAGACCTTTCTTGAACACAGTTAATGCTAGGATAGATTGCCAGAAACAAACTGTGGGTGTTAGCTTTGGTGATGAGTCTCATGAGTTTAATTTTTCCAAGTTTAGTAGGAACCATCATGAAAAGAATTGCCTAGTAAGGATGAATTAATTGGTCTTGATTCTATTGTTGTGCCACCTACTGATCCTTTAGAATAATACTTGCTAGACCATGAAAATGATTTACATATGCATGAAAGAAATGAAATAGATAATATTTTCTTTGAACAACACCCTTGTCGGTGTACAAAAGTAGGGGCCTTTTGTATCCCTTTACTTCTGCACGGGCAGTTGTAGCCACAACTGCGACCATGCTTGGCGGGGAAGAGGAAGCTAATATACAAGACTACCCGAGCAGCGCTGAAGCCAGAGGCGCGAAGAGCAAAGGGACAAGATGGGTTTCCCTCGGCAAGAGCCTTGCCGGGGATGACCTACGCTACCCCGACAAGAGCCTTACTAGGGGAACCTTCCTAACACCATTGAGACCGCCACCTTTGAGCCTGAGAATTATGACGCCATCGACAACTTCCAAGGCCCGGGAGTGCCTGCATGGTGGCTTGCAGATCTTTGTGATGAACAGAGGCCTGCAAGACTGGGTAAGAACCAGAAGACGAAGGCACCCAGCAAGATCCTTGCCGGGGATGACCACCTGCCGGGACCCCGGCAACACTACAAAAAAAAGACACAACCGTGACATTTTGGGCCGAACAAAATTTTTTCTGTCATACTTATGACACTTCTATGACAATAATTGTGACAAAACACGGTATCATCATAGATGTGGTGGGGTCCTACTTCTATGACAAAAATCATGACAGAAAATGGGCTTTTCATCCTGGGCGGGCCGGAGACGCAGCTGCATGACATTCTTTGGGCCGTCCATGACAGAAAAAACCGTGGTAGAAGCGAGGGCGAGGAAAATATCAGGGTGTTCCCGGTTACGGTGGGTGGTCGGGGCCGAACGATGCGCGTTTCTCTTGTATACGCACGCGCGTGGGTGTGAGGCATTGGGCTCTAACTGAACCCGAGCGAGGTGTTGGGCTCTAACTGAACCCAAGCAATTGTACTGCAGGCTACACGTTACTGAACCCGAGCGAATGATTGATGGGTGTTAACTGAACTCGATCGAGCGATTCCTTTGCTACTGCTGCTAACTGAAGCCGGTCGATGCTGCCTCTGGATGAACAGTGAGCGTTGCTGGGGGGGTTTGGATGAACAGTTCTCGGTGGGGGTGGATGAATAGGACCCCGTGGTGTTGCCTCTGGATGAACAGTGAGCGTTGTTGGGGGTGTGGATGAACAGTCCCGGTGGGGGTGCATGAACAGGACCCCGTGGTGTTGCCTCTGGATGAATAGGACCCCGATCGATCGAGTCGGTTGGGGCTGGATGAACAGGACCCCGTGGAGGGCTTGATGAATATGACCACCCCATGGAGGGCAGGATGAACAGTAGACGGTGGAGGGCTGGATGAACAGTAGCCCGTGGAGGGGTGGTTGAACAGGAGCCCGTGGAGAGGGCTGGTTGAAGAGTAGCCGGTGGAGTATTGCGCAATGGAGGCTGGATGAACAGGAGCCCGTGGATGAACAGTCGCAGGTGGAGGCTGGAGGAGGTCGACGGTGGATGAACAGTAGCCTGTGGAGGCTGGAGAGGGTCGACGGTGGAGATGAACAGTATCCCGTGGAGTCCCATTTTGCGGTATGACACACCCCTCCCGATGAATAGGACCCCCGTTTCGATCGTAGCGCTCCAACACAAGTCCGTTTCCTCCGTTTTGCGGTACGCCACACCCCTCCCGATCAACAGGACCCCCATTTCGACCGTAGGAGGTCCGTTTCCTCCGTTTTGCGGTACGCCAAACCCCTCCTGATGAACAGGATCCCGTTTCGAACGTGGCCCGTCGAACACAAGGCCGTTTCCTCCGTTCCGCGATATGCCAGGCCTCGTTTCCATCGGTTGTTCCGTCCAAGCCCTCCCGATGAACACGACGACGCATTCCGTTCCGACCCAGTCGGTTGGCTCCCCATGAACACGACGACGACGTTGTTTCTCCGTTCCGACCCAGCCATGTACATGAGCCCTGGCCGTACGTATGCGCGAGTAGGCGTTTGAGACCCTGCCCGTATGTACGTATGTGGCCGTATTTTCTTTCTTGCACACTGGCCACTGTACGTACGTGTACATGCTACGTGCGTGCCTCTACTACGACATACACATGCCTCTACATCGACCAGTATGTACGTACACATTCGCGACCAGAATGACAACGCTACTAACGCTTCGACCATGTGGGCCCCGACTGTCAGACACTTCCTTGCGTGCGAAGATGTAGGTGGTGGGTCCCGGCAATTAGTGGGGCGAATCATTTTTTTTCTCGGACGCACTTCCTTGCGTGCGAAGATGTAGCTAGTGGGTCCCAGCAGTCAGGGGGAAACGTTTTTTCGCGAAATACGATGGCCCGTCCGGTGGGTCCCCGCTGTCAGGTGGAGGAATAATTATTTTGCGTGTAATAAGGAGGCACTTCCTTGCTGTGGCCGTGGACCCAGCTGTCAGCCTCTCCATGTATAGTCCATGTCCGATGGAAGCCGTTCCTTGACCACGTTGACCACGCCGCGCCGAGAGCACCAGGGCGGTGGACAACGGCGAGGCCTAGGAAGGGGACAACGCGGAGCCGGGGAAGACGCGGCAGTGGATGCCCATGCGTAGAGGAGTATGAGGGTTCACTGGTTCGCTGCGGTGTGAGGCTGTCGTCGCCGCAGAATAACAGGGGGCGTGG
This sequence comes from Triticum urartu, assembly GCF_056163025.1. NCBI lineage: Eukaryota > Viridiplantae > Streptophyta > Magnoliopsida > Poales > Poaceae > Triticum > Triticum urartu. The sequence goes on along the minus strand of NC_141879.1, from coordinate 308,723,279 downwards.
GTGAGTAGAGGGATGGCCTGGCCAGCAGTGGGGGTAGTAGGGGGCAGTGAGGCCTCCACCGCATCGCAGCTGGCCACGGGAGGCACGAGCACGAGGCACGACCGGCACTGGTTTGGGCGGCTAGAGCAAGAAGACCAGAGGTTGAAGAAGCACTACGACCGTTGGATGGACATTGTACGGTCATTGGAGCTAGAATCGTGCATATTGACTAAGTTGACAAAGCCCTCCGTCCCCGTCAACTTAGTAGGCCCACAAGTCAGCCTGCAACTATACTGGGTCCCAGCTAGCAGGGGGAGTATTCATTTTTTTGTGTGTAATAAGGAAGCACTTCCTTGCGTGCGAAGATATAGCTGGTGGGTCCAAGTTGTCAGCGGCGGTAACGTTTTTTCGCAAAATACAGAGGCCCTTTCGGTGGGTCCCAGATGTCAGGTGGAGGAATCATTATTTTGCACGTAATAAGGAGGCATTTCCTTGCATGCGGCCGTGGACCCAGCTGTCAGCCTCTCCATGTACAGTCCACTTCAGATGCATGTCGGACGTTGACCACATTGACCAGGCCACGCTGAGAGCACCAGGGCGGTGGACGACGGCGAGGCCTAGGAAGGGAACGACACGGAGGTAGAGAAGACTCGACAGTTGTTTCCCACGCGAAGGGCAGTACGACTATACGAGGGTTTACTGGTTCGTCTGCCGTCGCTGGAGAATAACAGCAGGTGTGGGTGAGTAGAGGGATGGCTAGGCCAGCAATGGGAGTACGGTGTGAGGCCTGCACGGCAGCACAGCCGTCCGCGGGAAGGAGGGAGCAGGCAGTCCCATCGGCGCTGGTTTGAGCGTCTGGAGCAAAAAGAGCAGAGATTGAAGAAGCATGACGGCCGTTGGATGGACATCCAACAGTCACTGCTTGTGCGTCAACCTTTTTTTAGGAAAGCCTCAAATCTGTGGAAAACATCATACAACCCATCTGCCATTATTTCTAATAATTTACAGCCCATTTGCTAATTCTTAAGGTTTTTTTGGAGCCCATATTCTTTTTGTTAGCATTACAACCCATATTGTGGCCACGGTTAAAAAATTATACGAAATTTTGCATATTTCGGTGCGGTCCAAACTGTTTTTAATCCCGAAATTTTGAGTCACATTCAAACTGATTTTAAAAATAAATGTATATCAATATAAAATCCAACAAATTGTCCACACATAAAAATCAATGCAATTTAAAATCTCGAAATGAAAAAAAGAAATTTGAAACTAATTGCCGGTTTGATGTGTTTTAGAAATGTACAACCCATTTCTCATTACTGATAGGCCATTTTCTCGGCCAGCCGAATGAAGCTCTCCTCGTCTTGAAAGATTTGTAGCCCAAAAGGCCTGACAAAGCGACTTACTTGGCAAATCACAAAAAAACTGGGCTATGGCCGTGGATCCAGCTGTCAGCCTCTCCCCTTATAGTACTCTTCCGATGGAAGTCGGTCGTTGACCACATTGACCACACCGCGCCGAGAGCACCAAGGCGGTGGACGACGGCGAGGCCTAGGAAGGGGACAACGCAGAGCCGGGGAAGACGCGGCAGTGGATGCCCACGCGGAGAGGAGTACGAGGGTTCACTGGTTCGGCTGCGGTGTGAGGCTGCCGTCGCCGCAGAATAACAAGGGGTGTGGGTGAGTGGAGAGATGTCCTGGCCAGCGGTGGGAGTAGTATGGGGCGGTGAGGACTCCGCGGCAGCACAGCCGGCCATGGGAGGCAAGAGCAAGCGGCACGACCGACGCTGCTCTGGGTGGCTGGAGCAAGAAGACCAGAGGTTGAAGAAGCACCAAGGCCGTTGGATGGACATGGTACGGTCATTGGAGCTAGAATCGTTCATATTGACTAAGTTGACAAAGCCCTCCGTCCCCGTCAACTTAGTAGGCCCACAAGTCAGCCTCCCACTATGGTGGGTCCCAGCTGGCAGGGGGGTATTCATTTTTTTGTGCGCAATAAGGAGGCACTTCCTTGCATGCGAAGATATAGTTGGTGGGTCCGACCTGTCAGCGGAGGGAACGTTTTTTTCAAGAAATACAGAGGCCCTTCCGGTGGGTCCCAGATGTCAGGTGGAGGAATCATTATTTGCACGTAATAAGGAGGCATTTCCTTGTGTGCGGCCGTGGACCCAGCTGTCAGCCTCTCCACGTACAGTCCACTTCCGATGGATGTCATTCGTTGACCACGTTAACCACGCCGCGCCGAGAGCACTAGTGTGGTGGACGACGTCGAGGCCTACGAAGGGAACGACACAGAGCTGGGGAAGACACGGTAGTGGCTGCCCACGCGGTGGAGAGTACGAGGGTTGACTGGTTCGGCTGCCGTCGCCGGAAAATAACAGGAGGTGTGGGTGAGTAGAGGGATAGACAGGCCAGGGATGCGAGTATATGATGGGTCCATGAGGCCTGCCCGGTAGCACAGCCGGCCACGGGAAGCAAAAGCAGGCGGTTTCGATGGCGCTGGTTTGGGCGGCTGCGGCAGGAAGATTAGAGACTGAAGAAGCACGATTGCCGTTAGATTGACATCTAACAGTCTGACGCTGGTAGAGTCGATTGTTGACTAAGTTTCTTTTTTGATAAACCTAGTGTACGCATGAACTTAGTAGGCCCATAAGTCAGCCTCCAAATCTGTGGCAGACAACATAGAGCCCATTTGCTATTTTTTTAATAATTTGCAGCCCATTTGCTAATTCTTAAGTAATTTATTACAGCCCATTTTCTGCCGAGGACCACGGTCAAAAAGTTCAACCTTATTTTGCATATTTCGGTGGAGTCCGAACTTTTGTAATCCCGAAATGATAAACATTTTTTTAAGAACTTATTGATTTTCCAAAAAAACATTTTGTTTTTGTAAGCAAATAAGACGTGGGACAATTGAGTTGGTTTAAGGGAAAACCAGTGGTAAAAAAAATCAGCGCTGGGAGGGAAAAAATAAGGATGTAAATATGAAAAGGGAATTTTATGTATTTTCAATATAATGATACATGTATATGAACTAGTAAAATTATAGGTAGAGATTAGAAAACAGATGTAGGACATGCGTTTCAAGAGGAAAATAGAACTGGGCTGTGTGTTTGATTCAGTAAAAAAAGTGTCTGCGGATGTTGTAAGACAAAATATAACTAACGCTGGCAGGCCAAAGGCCAGTAGATACCTGTTGGATCTTCGTGCCTCGTTGTCGTCATGGGCTGGTCCTGTTAAAAACAAAACCAAGCTTGGGCAGTCTACAGCCCAGTTGAAACTTGCTCGACCTGAAAAAACAATATACGTGCTCAATAAACGAGAGAATTCTGCAAGTACAGACTGATAACTAGGATGCAGCAGGGATATTGTTTTTTCATCGTGATAATAAGAGCATGCACTTGTTTCAAAAAAAATGGAGAACTGGTAATTCGAACGGCAGGTGCTTATGCTACCCATCAAATAAAAATCAGGTGCCTAAAAATTCGTTTCGAAACAAATGATTCAGCTTTATGTCCACGTCGACCCTCGGCATGATGGTTGTAAGAAAAGGCCAAGTTCATACCAAAACATCGTTAACAACAATACCAACTTGTGGACAACAAGGTAGTACAAGTACCAATACCAAACTAACTTATAATCTTTTTACTCTTGGCCCTAGTGTTCTCGTTTGGTAGAAAATCTTGCAGAGGACCAGCTCCCGCTCCTTCGCTTACTCCAGGTCCCTGAGGTGGTACTGGTGCATCACCCAGTTGGTCCTCTGCTGGTCGAAGTTCTTGTTGGTGTGCAACACTAGAACCTTTTTGCTACCCGTCTACCGGCCATTGACCATCACCAGCAAGGTATTGCCGGTGGTGTGCCACATCGCGTGCATGCCGCACTCCAACTGTATCTTGCGATGCGTCCACGTGCCCCTTTTGAACGCCCTGAAATTGCACTGGAAGAAATGCTTGCTTAGGCCACTCACTGTGATACCTGCAGTATTGTCGGATACAGGTTTTAGTGTATGTAGTTGGCATTTTCATAACATCTTTGGCATGTTGCAGTCACTTGTTTCACTTTTTATTAACTGTAAAATTGTAATTGCTTCACCAGGTATGCGTCTAAAAAGAAAAATAGAGCTATAAACAAAGGAATATGTTTGTGCAAGTAGACGGCCGATCGGTGTCTTACCTGGAAGTTTCTCAGGATGGGTGTAGCATATGTCGTGCTCGCTGTCGATGGTTGGTATGAACAAATCGATGAGAGGGTGAGATCTCGCGCTGTCAGCACTCACTTTGGCCTCAAGGTGCTCGACCAGCTCCTGATCCGTGGGATCGAACTTGACGCCAGCCGGCAGCACCGACCAATACTTCTTCGACTTGCATGGGTTAATTCCAGTTATATGGTACTCAATGTATGATCAATCGACTATTTTAAGTGAATGATGAAAGATTTCGAAAGATAAGTGGTACTCCAAATCTGAAGTCCAGAATACCCGAACACGCCACCGGGATTCTTGTGTCACCTCACGCGCAGCGTGTTGTCACGTCAATTCAATGTGTGGACATGATGAATAATTTGACTGACGTATACTAGTACTGCTATTGTACTACTTACTAGTCGTATTTAGTGTCACATTTTAACCATAGGTTTAACTAACAATTACGCACTTGAAGTCTAAGTGATATATATATATATATATAGTGCACAGCATCTCCATCATCATTATCAGTACATCCTGCGCAGGTGAGTTAGGATGCACTTGATCCCAGGAAGGTATCTATCCTTCAAACCAGAGGAGTGCTTCAAACTAACAACAGTACATAATATCCAACAAAAGAGGGTCGGGCTACAGCAGCAGAATACATGGCTTAGTCTACATATCAGTACGAATCAAGTTGTGCATATTTGCTGTTGGCATGAACCACATCGCCGCATGTCGGGTTTGCAAAAGCCATACATCGCATGGAAGCTTGATGCCTTTCACACACTGAAGATTATCTGACAACAAGCTGTGTGGATGAATCTCTGGATATGGTGATTCATGAAACCCATGGTATGATGTGTAAACACAGTCCCCCCTGGTGAATGGAAGTTGCATAGCACAGTAATCATCGCCGGTGATATGATCGATGATTGGTTGGATGATCAGATAATTGAGCCCGAGGAACATGGAGTGGTTGCCGAGGCTGTAAACCCGCCTGCAGTTGAATACGCCTGTCCCAACGGAGCTGGGATCTTTCTCGAACACGAAGCAGCCATAGCCATCAATGTCACGAACGCCCCAGGCATTGTACTGCATGTGGTTTGATGAAATGGTTTGGTCAATTTGGTACATGCAAATGAGCATCAAATGACCACCGTCAGCTGAACGAGCGATAAACCACCACCCATCGACTGGTATGATTCCAGGTCCTGGAATCATGAAGGCCAGCGCATTTGCGTCAGTTGGAAGAATTCAAATTGGAGGCCAAAAGGACAAAAATAAACAATCATGTTCAGAGTATGTGCGGAATTAAGATTATTATAACAGTGACACATATCATAGACAGAGAATTGCAATGCCGTGGTCATAATCATACCCCAAGTTAAAAAAACAAGCCAATGGCTTTCATATTCTAGCAATATATCATGGCTCAAACATCATGTAACAATGAGAGGAAAATAGATATGACAGGGCCTACTCATATTCTACCATAGCACTTACTACAGTTATCATATCAACTCTATTGTAGCGACCTGACCTCAAACGGTCAAGCCTCCGTGTTTCAGTGTCATCCCTGGATCGGTAATGCTGACACACACAGTACTCGAAGGATTTATAACAGAGTAGCGGTGACGCCCCGAGATCGTTGCGCCAGGTATCTTCCAGTTATTCGCTGTTGTTGCCTTGTCATTTGCTTGCGTGTTGCATCTTGCCATGTCATCATGTGCATTGCATCATCATGTTTCCAAAACTTGCATCCGTCCGGGTTCCCCCAGTTCTCTCTGTTATCCGTTCTGAGCCTAGACACACTTGCACGCGCCTGCAGCACGTCCGAAATATTATTTTATAAGTAGCCAAAAAATGTTCTCGGAATGGGTTGAAAGTTGGCATGCGGTGTTTCTTTGTTGTTAGTAGGTCGCCTGCTAAGTTTCATCGCATTCGGAGTTCATTTGATGCCCCAACGGATAACTATAGCGGCAGTATAGCCGGTCTATCGTCGGACGTTTTCGGTCTCCGGAAACGGTCGCCGGGCTACATTCATCCTCTTTCCTCTCAGTCCAACCCTTCTCCACAACCCACTAATCCAGCCCACTAAACCTCCCCTCCGACCGGAACCGTTCGATTGTGATCGGATGGTCCAAATCGGCCTCAAACCCATCAAACCCTAGCCCCTACCCTATTTAAGCTCACCCACATGCCATTTTTGGCCTTCTCCTTCCTCCTTCTTGAAATCCATGCCCCCAATCATCATCCAGCCACTGCCCACCTCCATTTCCGCACCGGCCGCACACCCACCGCCACTTGTCGGGCCCTTAAGCCCCGCGTCCGGGGACGTGCGCAGCCAACTAGGCGCTGCCACGTCGCGCCCAGCGCCTCCACCACCATCGCAGCCCGCCTGGCCCAACCGAGGCCCGCCCGGGCCAGAGCCTTCGCACGCAGCCACCAGGAGCAGGGCTCCCCTCGATCGGATCTGGATCGGGAGGAGGTCCCAAGTGCCGCGCCGGCGAGCCCGTCCCGCCGGCGATCTTCCTTATCGGAGTTCCTCCAGTCCTGCTACACCGCCGCCCCTCTTCTTCTTCTCCCTGTCTCTCCCTCCCTGAACCTAGCTCTCTCTCTCTCTCTCTCGGAGCACGCCGCTGCCGCCATGAACGTCGCCGCCGTGCTCACAGTCGTCGTCGTTGCCGCGTCACCAACCCGTCCTTCGGCCGGATCCGAGATCCCCATCGCCGGATCAGCCCATTCCCGCGTCCCCGGCCTCCTCCACGTCACCCTGCCGCCTCCTTCACACCGGCGAGCGCTGCAAGCCGCCGCCGTGAGCAACCGCTCGACCCGGCCGCCCGCCCGCCCACGTCATGCGTGCGTGGGCCGCGGCTCGAGCCGGTCCATCCTCTCCACGGCCCAAGGCCCAGCCGCTCCTCTGCTGCACCGCGCCAGCCAAGCACGCCCCTCCTGGCACCTCTCCACAGTTTCGGGCAAGGCCCATGATGAGAGAACATCCGACCCATCATGTTTTTTTCCATAGAAAGTTTTTCCTATATTTCCAGGGAGTGCCAGTTTAACAGAAAAGTCCCCCTAGATCATGCATTTAATAACTCACAAACCGTGCATCGGTTTAAAATGTTTTATATATGAAAAGTGCTTAGAATTTTGTGTAGATTAATAATATGCCACTTTCATGCATGTTAAAAATGTTTAAACTTGTTGTTTGCTTTGTTTTGCTATATTGCCATGCTAAAATGATTTAATTCATAACTAAATAACCGTAGCTCGGTTTTAAATAAACTATATGTGTAAATGGGGTAGAAAATGCCTACTTGAACATGGTGCACTCATCTTGCATGTTTCACAACTCTAAAATATGGTTTAGGGCAGAGCAGTACCAAACCTAATATATGCATATGAGGATTTTCTGGAATTGTTGTTTGTTGTTCCGGCCTCATTTAAACTTGTCTACATAGGTAGCTTTCTTATGCTTCACCCCTTGCCATTCTAACCAACATTTAATTTTGTTGAGTACTTAAACGGGAGAGAACTAAATAATTGATGTGGTGTTCCGTCAATTTGCAACTCGTTGCATATTGAGCTCCACTTAACTTGTAGTTTTGTTTGTGCACTTTGTCATGCCATGCCTCATTAAACCGGACATGCATCATACTTGGTTGTGCATCATGCCATGTTCATGTGATGGCTGTTTACCATGTTGTTTGCTTCTTTCCGGTGTTGCTTCTTTGGGTTAGTTCCGATAACATCGTGTTTGTGAGGATTCATTCGACTACGTCCGTTTGTCTTCTTCATGGACTCATTCTTCTTCCTTGTGGGATCTCAGGCAAGATGACCATACCCTTGAAATCACTTCTATCTTTGCTTGCTAGTTGCTCTCTCTATTGCTATGTCGCGATACCTACCACTTGCTATATCATGCCTCCCATATTGCCATGTCAAGCCTCTAACCCACTTTTCCTAGCAAACCGTTGTTTGGCTATGTTACCGCTTTTGCTCAGACCCTCTTATAGTGTTGTTAGTTGCAGGTGAAGCTCAAGTTTGTTCCATGTTGGAACATGGATATTTTGGGATATCACAATATCAATTATTTAATTAATGCATCTATATACTTGGTAAAGGGTGGAAGGCTCGGCCTTATGACTGGTGTTTTGTTCCACTCTTGCCGCCCTAGTTTCCGTCATACCGGTGTTATGTTCCTTGATTTTGCGTTCCTTACACGGTTGGGTGTTATGGGAACCCCTTGACAGTTCGCTTTGAATAAAACTCCTCCAGCAAGGCCCAACCTTGGTTTTACATTTTCCTAACAACCTATTACCCTTCCCTTGGGTCGGCCAACCTGAGGGTCATCTTTATTTTAACCCCCCGGCCAGTGCTTGTCTAAGTGTTGGTCTGAACCGGGCAGCCTATGGGGCCACCTCGGGGCAACTCGAGGGCTGGTTTTACTCGTAGATTGTCCTATCCGGTGTTGCCCTGAGAATGAGATATGTGTAGCTCCTATCGGAATTGTCGGCACATCGGGTGGCTTTCCTGGTCTTGTTTTACCATTCTCGAAATGTCTTGTAACCGGGATTCCAAGTCTCATCGGGTCTTCCTAGGAGAAGGAATATCCTATGTTGACCGTGAGATCTTGTGATGGGCTAAGTTGGGACACCCCTGCAGGGTTTTGAACTTTCGAAAGCCGTGCCCGCGGTTATGTGGCAGATGGGAATTTGTTATTATCTGGTTGTTGAGAACTTGACACTTAACTTAATTAAAATGAATCAACCGCGTGTGTAGCCGTGATGGTCTCTTCTCGGCGGAGTCCGGGAAGTGAACATGGTTCTTGTGTTATGCTTGAACGTAAGTAGATTCAGGATAACTTCTTGATCACTTCTAGTTCACGACCGTTGCATTGCTTATCTTCTCGCTCTTATTTGCGTAAGTTAGCCACCATATATGCTTAGTGCTTGCACAGCTCCACCTCATTGCCCTATCCTACACATAAGCTTAAGTAGTCTTGATCTCGCAGGTGTGATATTGCTGAGTCCTCGTGACTCATAGATACTTCCAAACAATTGCAGGTGCCAATGAAACCAGTGCAGATGACGCAACTGAGCTCAAGTGGGAGCTCGATGAAGATCTTGTTCGTTGTGTTGTTTTTGTTTCCGGTTGATCGGTAGTGGAGCCCATTTGGGACGATTGGGGATCTAGCATTTGGGGTTGTCTTCTATTATTTTGGTTCCGTAGTCGGACCTTGATTGTATTCTGGATGATGTATGTTTAACTTGTATTTGTGTGAAGTGGCGATTGTAAGCCAACTCTTTATCCCGTTCTTATTCAGTACATGGGATGTGTGAAGATTACCCCTCTTGCGACGAACCTACCATGCGGCTATGCCTGTAAGCCGTGGCCCGACACGTGGGAGATATAACCGCATCGTGGGTGTTACAAGTTGGTAATCAGAGCCTTCCCCGACTTAGGAGCCCCCTGCTTGATCGAATCACTAACATTGTTGAGTCTAGAACAAAATGTTTTGAGTCTTAGGATTATATATATCAGAGAGAAGGATTCTTTTTACTCCTCAGTCCATTCGTCGCTCTAGTGAGGCCTCCTGACGTAGAAGTTTTGACTCTTCTCTCCTCAAATTTCGCTAAAAAAATTAGGATCACGGGGGTATCTTGGAATCATTCCGATAGTCTTGTGACGAGAACATTGTTCTTGGTGCCTCCTGACATTTAGGGGTTGTGGGAGTGTCCCGGGGAGTTGAGCTCCGAGGTGTTGTCATCACAATTTTATTGTTGTAGTTCTGGAATACCTGAGTTTGCAGACATCAAAAATCTCTTTTATGCAGTTGTTGGTGAGATAACCTCGACGCCACCCAGTACTGGGGCGAGAGTTCAGGAGTATTGCCATAACTCGTATAACAGATGCTTTTGAAGGTTGAGGTAAACTATTTCCGAAGGTTTCTTGGTTATGTGTTGAAGGATGGATACAGCTGGATGTAGATATTGTTAGTTTGGGTGAGATATTATGCTTCCCCTGTATCCCCAACACCTGATTGCATAACCAGAAAGTTTCGGGAGTTTATGTGGGAATTCAAGTATATCGTAGGATGTCTTTCCAACAAACACATGATACAATATGGGATCTACCATATGTTTGTTTCCGGCTTATCTCCTAAGCAAATCCTTTGTTTTTGTTTTGGTTTGTGGTATTCGAGTTGCTTCGAAGTCAGATGTGGATTCCATACCTTTCCTAAGAGGTTCTCTCATATTTCTATGTGAATACCAATCCTTCTTGATGATCGAGGTTGTCATGTCAATTCTTTCCAACCGGTGTGATTCTCTTCAAGATGATCCTATCATTTTTTCTCATCCGCAAGATCAACTCAAAGTCTTCTCAACGGTGTTTGTTTTATCCGTCCCCAAGTTTCCTTTGATTTCCCGCCCTCCCACCCTTTTTCTTCAAGGACTCGGATTTCTTATTCAAGTATCCATCTTATTGATGGGAATCCTCTCCATTCTTTTCCATCAATGTTCTTATCCGGTGATTCTCAGGAATATTCTAACGGAGCTTCAAGTTCATCATTCTTCATTCTTTTTTTCTCCGGTGGATTCAATTCAAGCTTTGACGATCATATCCTTTCCTCGTTTCAAATGTTTTCTCATGCCGGTGCGCCTCTTAATCATCCATTTCTCGCTATTCAATTGTTCCGGAGTGCCGAAGATATCTCAGAAGATTCAAGTTTCCATTATCAATTCGCTCAAGTTCTTTTGAGGATGTTAGCTCATTCAAGCCATTTAAATCAACCGGTGAAATCTCCCTTTTAAGTAATCGTTCGAAGGTGTTTCTTTTTAGTGGGCCCTAACCCACGGGTCTTTCCCAAGATCTTACCTGACTCTTCTAATTTTCTCGGAATCACTCTCAAATTCACTTTCCAAGTTTGACGTAAGAATGAGTTATCATCAGTCAAATTCCTCTCCAAGATCTTTCACATTCTTTTCATCATTGGTTCAACCTTTCTAATTTCCATTCCGGAGTGCCTCAACAACTCAAGGTGGTGTTTCTCATCGTCATTCTCGAATTTTGAAGAGCAAAGAAGAGTTCCTCTTAAATTCTTACCCGTTCTTCCAAAGATTCATAGCTATAGCTTGATGCCATCCTCTCATAATTGGTTTCGACTGTGAGAATTCTTTTCACCCATACAGAGCAATTCAAGAGTCTTTTCAGTTTGATTCTCCAGAGCCCGTCATCTCAGAATTATTCATTCCAACTTTCAGCTCTCGTTCTCCAAATCTTACCGATGCATCGTTCAAGTATTCCCTAATCAACTCGGGATCTCTTCGTTCACTTGTATCTAAATCCCCTCAAGTATCTTCATTCGTTCTTCATATTGTTCCCCGTGAATTGTGCCTTTGCTACTTTCTTGTTCAATTCTTACGGTGGTTCGTTCAAGAGTTCTCTTCCTTCGTTATCATACAGATTCATTCGTTCTTTCCAATCCTACCGGTGGTTCGTTGAAGACCTTTCTCAAGTTTGCGCTATATCTCTCTTAATCCTTTCTATGAGAATAAGTAGTATGCCAAATCCGTTGCTTGTCATCAATTGAATTGGTGAGGGATGCGGATAACATAATTCTTATTCTTGTTTCATCCAAGTGATTGATTCATTCTTCCAGAGTTTGTTCACGATGAAGTAATTCTCGGTTTCAATTGTTTCATCTTTTCTTTTCCCGGAGATCCAATCTCTCATCATCACGAAGATCCATCTAAATCATTGCAAGGCTTCAATCTTATTCTTTTCATCCTTCACTTCTTTTGATAATCCTTTTATTACTGGAGTTCTCACGATGGCTCAACTTGGTGGTTCGTCAAGGCTTTCTTTCATTCTTCAATTGTTCTTCAAGATTTCTCTCGGAGTAAAGATCTGCCAAGCTATACTCAAAATTAAACATGGTGTTCAACACATGTCTTTTTTTGAGTAGTTCAAGCATTCTTAATCTTGCATTCCGAAATTGCAGTTCTTTCATATCTCATCTTTTGAGGTGGTGTTATGTCATTATTGATAATTTCCCTTCGTGTTTCATGATTCACAAGCTTTTAGGAGTGACATATCTTAAATCCATCATTTTCAATTCATTCAGGACATCTTTTCAATCATATCAATCTCGTCGTTGGAGTTACCTTGGGTTATGTTTCACCTAAAGCTTTCCCTAAGGATTGTTGCTATTTATGGTGCTTATAAATGACCCAAGTTCTTCATTTATCCTCCTGGTGAAATAAGCTTCTTATCTCCTTGTTGATGTCAATTCAATCTATTGTTTTCGTAGTGGCAGAATTTCGCCTCAATTTTGAGAAGTTTTCCATAAGCCCACTACAAGCTTATTCGTTTCGTTGTTGGTTTTCCAACAACTCTGTTATAATTTTCTTGGAAGGGTGTTTTCCAAGCTCAATTGTGGTAGAAGTTGTCATTTTCTTCTCCATTCTGTTATTCCAATGATCCATCTTCTATTCTTTCTTCCGGAGGCTTTGTGATGTTGCTCTCTTCGTCCTATCATCTCGTTTTGCCAAGATCATGCTCTTTCCTTTGTCTATCCATTCAACCGGAGTGTCGTGTCCTTCATTCAAGTTCTCTCATCTTATCTAGTTTTTCCTCTCTTTTCAACAGGAGTGTTGTCTGAAGTTTTTCTTACCCCTTGTGCCATTCGTTCAATAGATTCGGAGGCAGTGTGTTGTTGATTTCATCAAGTATCATCCCATCTCCTAAAATTCATTTTCAATTCCTTCCATTTATAGTCAGAGTGCTGTCCAAATTATATCATTATTTTTTCCTTCTCTATCTTGTTTTAACCGAAGTGTTGTGGCTATCATTCCTCTTCTAACCGGAGTCTCATCCAAGTGCTTTCATTTTGCCAAGCTCATATTCTTTACCTTCCATTTCCAACTGGAGTGTTGTCGTAATTGATCCTTATCGCTCCTTGTACATCTCATTTCTACCGGAGTGCTTGCATGTACTTCTTGTCCATTGCAACCCTTTCTTATGTATTTCAACCCTACAAGGTTCTAGTAATGTTCCTTGTTCCTCTTTTCTAACGGAGTGTTTTCAACTTCGTTCATCTCCATTGTATTCTTTCATTCAAGTTTTCAACATCTAAAGGTTCATTGGTTTCACTCGTTTGTACAAGAAGCAACTTAGTTTTACCTCTTCTCTTCCTCTTCCGTTTCTCTCTGGTGCCATCCCTAGGATCTTGGGTCGAGATCCTCTTGTAGTGGTGGAGTGTTGTGACGCCCCAAGACCGTTGCGCCAGGTGTCTTCCAGTTATTCGCTGTTGTTGCCTTGTCATTTGCTTGCGTGTTGCATCTTGCCATGTCATCATGTGGATTGCACCATCCTGTTTTCGAAACTTGCATCCGTCCGGGTTCCCCCAGTTTTCTCTGTTGTCCATTCTGAGCCCAGACACACTTGCACGAGCCGCGGCACATCTGAAATATTATTTTATAAGTGGCTGAAAAATGTTCTAGGAATGGGTTGCAAGTTGGCTTGCGGTGTTGTTTTGTTGTCAGTAGGTCGCCTGCCAAGTTTCATCGCATTCGGAGTTCGTTTGATGCCCCAACGGATAACTATAGCGGCAGTATAGCCAGTCTATCGTCGGACGTTGTCGGTCTCCAGAAACGGCCGCCGGGCTACATTCATCCTATTTCCTCTCAATCCAACCCTTCTTCACAGCCCACTAATCCAGCCCACTAAACCTCCCCTCCGACCGGAACCGTTCGATTGCGATCGGATGGTCCCAATCGGCCTCAAACCCATCAAACCCTAGCCCCTACCCTATTTAAGCTCACCCACATGCCATTTTTGGCCTTCTCCTTCCTCCTCCTTGAAATACGTGCCCCAATCATCATCCAGCCGCCGCCCACCTCCATTTCCGCCCGGCCGCACCCCCACCACCCCTTGTCGCTCCCCCATCGGCCAGCCCCGCCGCCGGCGACGCGCGCAGCCAACTAGGCGCTGCCACGTCGCGCCCAGCGCCTCCACCAGCCCTACGGCCCGCAACCAAGGCCCGCCCGGGCCAGAGCCTTTGCTCGCAGCCGCCAGGAGAAGGGCTCCCCTCGATCGGATCTGGATCGGGAGGAGGTCCCGAGTGCCGCACCGGCGAGCCCGCCCCGCCGGTGATCTTCCTCACCGGAGTTCCTCCAGTCCTGCTACACCGCCGCCCCTCTTCTTCTTCTCCCTGTCTCTCCCTCCCTGAACCTAGCTCTCTCTCTCGCAGCACGCTGCCGCTACCATGAACGTCGCCGCCTGATACGTCTCCAACGTATCTATAATTTTTGATTGCTCCATGCTATATTATCTATTGTTTCGGACATTATTGGGCTTTATTATACACTTTTATATTATTTTTGGGACTAACCTATTAACCGGAGGCCCAGCCCAGAATTGCTGTTTTTTTTGCCTATTTTAGGGTTTCAAAGAAAAGGAATATCAAACGGAGTCCAAACGGAATGAAACCTTCGGGAACGTGATTTTCTCACTGAACATGATCCAGGAGACATGGACCCTACGTCAAGCAACCAATAGGGAGGCCACGAGGTAGGGGGGCACACCTACCCCCCTCCCAGGCGCGCCCTCCACCCTCATGGGCCCCCTGTTGCTCCACCGACGTACTTCTTCCTCCTATATATACCTACGTACCCCCAAACGATTAGATACGGAGCCAAAACCCTAATTCCACCGCCGTAACTTTCTGTATCCACGAGATCCCATCTTGGGGCCTATTCCGGAGCTCTGCCAAAGGGGGCATCGATCACGGAGGGCTTCTACATCAACACCATAGCCTCTCCGATGAAGTGTGAGTAGTTTACCTCAGACCTACGGGTCCATAGTTATTAACTAGATGGCTTCTTCTCTCTTTTTGGATCTCAATACAAAGTTCTCCCCCTCTCTTGTGGAGATTTATTCGATGTAATCTTGTTTTGCAGTGTGTTTGTTGAGACCGATGAATTGTGGGTTTATGATCAAGTTTATCTATGAACAATATCTGAATCTTCTCTGAATTCTTTTATGTATGATTGGTTATCTTTGCAAGTCTCTTCAACTTATCAGTTTGGTTTGGCCTACTAGATTCATCTTTTTTGTAATGGGAGAAGTGCTTAGCTTTGGTTTCAATCTTGCGCTGTCCTTTCCCAGTGACAGTAGGGGCAGCAAGGCACGTATTGTATTGTTGCCATCGAGGATAACAAGATGGGTTTTTTTATCATATTGCATGAATTTATCCCTCTACATCATGTCATATTGCTTAAGGCGTCACTCTATTCTTATGAACTTAATACTCTAGATGCATGCTGGATAGCGGTCGATGTGTGGAGTAATAGTAGTAGATGCAGGCAGGAGTCGGTCTACTTGTCGCGGACGTGATGCCTATATACATGATCATGCCTAGATATTCTCATAATTATTCGCTTTTCTATCAATTTCTCGACAGTAATTCGTTCACCCACTGTAAAATACTTATGCTCTTGAGAGAAGCCACTAGTGAAACCTATGGCCCCCGGGTCTATCTTCATCATATTAAATCTTCCAATACTTAGTTATTTTCATTGCCTTTTATTTTACTTTGCTTCTTTATCATAAAAATACCTAAAATATTATCTTATCATATCTATCAGATCTCACTCTCGTAAGTGACCGTGTATGGATTGACAACCCCTTATCGCGTTGGTTGCGAGGATTTATTTGTTTTGTGCAGGTGCGAGGGACTCGCGCGTAGCCTCCTACTGGATTGATACCTTGGTTCTCAAAAGCTGAGGGAAATACTTATGATACGTCTCCAACGTATCTATAATTTTTGATTGCTCCATGCTATATTATGTACTGTTTTGGACATTATTCGGCTTTATTATCCACTTTTATATTATTTTTGGGACTAACCTATTAACTGGAGGCCCAGCCCAGAATTGCTGTTTTTTTGCCTATTTAGGGTTTCAAAGAAAAGGAATATCAAACGGAGTCCAAACGGAATGAAACCTTCGGGAATGTGATTTTCTCACTGAACATGATCCAGGAGACTTGGACCCTACGTCAAGCAACCAATAGGGAGGCCACGAGGTAGGGGGGCACACCTACCCCCCTCCTAGGTGCGCCCTCCACCCTCATGGGCCCCCTTTTGCTCCATCGACGTACTTCTTCCTCCTATATATACCTACGTACCCCCAAACGATCAGATATGGAGCCAAAACCCTAATTCCACCGCCGTAACTTTCTGTATCCATGAGATCCCATCTTGGGGCCTATTCCGGAGCTCCGCCAGAGGGGGCATCGATCATGGAGGGCTTCTACATCAACACCATAGCCTCTCCGATGAAGTGTGAGTAGTTTACCTCAGACCTACGGGTCCATAGTTATTAGCTAGATGGCTTCTTCTCTCTTTTTCGATCTCAATACAAAGTTCTCCCCCACTCTTGTGGAGATTTATTCGATGTAATCTTGTTTTGCGATGTGTTTGTTGAGACCGATGAATTGTGGGTTTATGATCAAGTTTATCTATGAACAATATTTGAATCTTCTCTGAATTCTTTTATGTATGATTGGTTATATTTGCAAGTCTCTTCGACTTATCAGTTTGGTTTGGCCTACTAGATTCATCTTTCTTGTAATGGGAGAAGTGCTTAGCTTTGGTTTCAATCTTGCGCTGTCCTTTCCCAGTGACAGTAGGGGCAGCAAGGCACGTATTGTATTGTTGCCATCGAGGATAACAAGATGGGTTTTTTTATCATATTGCATGAATTTATCCCTCTACATCATGTCATATTCCTTAAGGCGTTACTCTGTTCTTATGAACTTAATACTCTAAATGCATGCTGGATAGCGGTCGATGTGTGGAGTAATAGTAGTAGATGCAGGCAGGAGTCGGTCTACTTGTCACGGACGTGATGCCTATATACATGATCATGCCTAGATATTCTCATAATTATTCGCTTTTCTATCAATTTCTCGACAGTAATTCGTTCACCCACCGTAAAATACTTATGCTCTTGAGAGAAGCCACTAGTGAAACCTATGGCCCCCGGGTCTATCTTCATCATATTAAATCTTCCAATACTTAGTTATTTTCATTGCCTTTTATTTTACTTTGCTTCTTTATCATAAAAATACCAAAAATATTATCTGATCATATCTATCAGATCTCACTCTCGTAAGTGACCGTGTAGGGATTGACAACCCCTTATCGCGTTGGTTGCGAGGATTTATTTGTTTTGTGCAGGTGCGAGGGACTCGTGCGTAGCCTCCTACTGGATTGATACCTTGGTTCTCAAAAGCTGAGGGAAATACTTATGCTACTTTGCTGCATCGTGATACGTCTCCAACGTATCTATAATTTTTGATTGCTCCATGCTATATTATGTACTGTTTTGGACATTATTGGGCTTTATTATCCACTTTTATATTATTTTTGGGACTAACCTATTAACCGGAGGCCCAGCCCAGAATTGTTCTTTTTTCCTATTTTAGGGTTTCAAAGAAAAGGAATATCAAACGGAGTCCAAACAGAATGAAACCTTCGGGAACGTGATTTTCTCACCGAACATGATCCAGGAGACTTGGACCCTACGTAAAGAAACAAAGGAGGAAGCCACGAGGGAGGGGGGCGCGCCTACCCCCCCCCCCCCCAGGCACGCCCTCCACCCTCGCGGACCCCTGTTGCTCCACCGACGTACTCCTTCCTCCTATATATACCTACGTACCCCCAAACGATCAGATACGGAGCCAAAAACCTAATTCCACCGCCACAACCTTCTATATCCACGAGATCCCATCTTGGGGCCTATTCCGGAGCTCTGCCGGAGGGGGCATCCATCATGGAGGGCTTCTACATCAACACCATAGCCTCTCTGATGAAGTGTGAGTAGTTTACCTCAGACCTTCGGGTCCATAGTTATTAGCTAGATGGCTTCTTTTCTCTTTTTGGATCTCAATACAATGCCCCCCTCTCTTGTGGAGATCTATTCGATGTAATCTTCTTTTTGCGGTGTATTTGTTGAGACCGATGAATTGTGGGTTTATGATCAATTTTATCTATGAACAATATTTGAATCTTCTCTGAATTCTTTTGTGTATGATTGGTTATCTTTGCAAGTCTCTTCGAATTATCAGTTTGGTTTGGCCTACTAGATTGATCTTTCTTGCAATGGGAGAAGTGCTTAGCTTTGGGTTCAATCTTGCGGTGTCCTTTCCCAGTGACAGTAGGGGCAGCAAGGCACATATTGTATTGTTTCCATCGAGGATAACAAGATGGGGTTTTTATCACATTGCATGAATTTATCCCTCTACATCATGTCATCTTGCTTATTAAGGCGTTACTCTGTTTTCATGAACTTAATACTATGCATGCTGGATAGCGGTCGATGAGTGGAGTAATAGAAGTAGATGCAGGCAGGAGTCGGTCTACTTGTCTCGGACGTGATGCCTATATACATGATCATACCTAGATATTCTCATAACTATGCTCAATTCTGTTAATTGCTCAACAGTAATTCGTTCACCCACCGTAAAATACTTATGGTCTTGAGAGAAGCCACTAGTGAAAGCTATGGCCCCCGGGTCTATCTTGATCATATTAATCTTCCAATACTTAGTTATTTCCTTTGCTTTTATTTTGCTTTTATTTTACTTTGCATCTTTATCATAAAAATACCAAAAATATTATTCTATCATATCTATCAGATCTCACTCTCGTAAGTGACCATGAAGGGATTGACAACCCCTTATTGCGTTGGTTGCGAGGAGTTATTCGTTTTGTGCAGGTACTAGGGACGCACGCGCAGCCTCCTACTGGATTGATACCTTGGTTCTCAAAAACTGAGGGAAATACTTACGCTACTTTGCTGCATCATCCTTTCCTCTTCAAGGAAATCCAACGAAGTGCTCAAGAGGTAGCAAGAAGAATTTATGGCGCCGTTGTTGGGGAGGTTCGCACAAGTCAAGATTTGACTCCTGACAACGAGCCATTTCTGGCGCCGTTGCCAGGTAGGTTCGCGCAAGTCAAGATTTGACTCCCGACAACGAGCCATTTCTGGCACCGTTGTCAGGGAGTCTACGTAAAATTCAACATACCAAGTACCCATCACAACCCTTATCTTCCGCATTACATTATTTGCTATTTGCCTCTCGTTTTCCTCTCCCCCACATCACCCTTGCCGTTTTATTCGCCCTTTCTCTCTATCCTCCCTCTCTTTCTCTATTTGCCTCTTTTTACCTGCTTTTTGTTTGGTTGTATGTTGGAGTGCTTGCTTATCATGATGGCTCAATATAACACTAAATGTGTGACTTTACCAATACCAACATCAAAGATTTTATTAGCACTCCGATTGCTCCTCTTACCGATGCTGAATCTTGTGAAATTAATGCCGCTTTGCTGAATCTTGTCATGAAATATCCGTTTTCCGGCCTTCCTTGTGAAGATGCCGCTACCCATCTAAATAGCTTCGTTGATTTGTGTGATATGCAAAAGAAGAAAGATGTGGACAACTATATTGTTAAATTGAAGCTATTTCCTTTTTCGCTTAGAGATCGTGCTAAAGCTTGGTTTTCGTCTTTGCCTGATAATAGTATTGATTCTTGGAACAAGTGCAAAGATGCTTTTATCTCTAAGTATTTTCCTCCCGCTAAGATCATCTCCCTTAGAAACGATATTATGAATTTTAAGCAACTTGATCATGAACATGTTGCACAAGCTTGGGAGAGGATGAAATTAATGATACGTAATTGCCCTACTCATGGTTTGAATTTGTGGATGGTTATACAAAATTTTTATGCCGGATTGAATTTTGCTTCTAGAAATCTTTTAGATTCGGCCGCGGGAGGCACTTTTATGGAAATCACTTTAGGAGAAGCTACTCAACTCCTAGATAATATTATGGTTAATTATTCTCAATGGCATACTGAAAGATCTACTAATAAAAAGGTGCATGCGATAGAAGAAATTAATGTTTTGAGTGGAAAGATGGATGAACTTATGAAATTATTTGCTAGTAAGAGTGTTTCTTCTAATCCTAATGATATGCCCTTGTCTACTTTGATTGAGAATAATAATGAATCTATGTATGTGAATTTTGTTGGTAGGAATAATTTTGGTAACAACGCATATAGAGGAACTTTAATCCTAGGCCTTATCCTAGTAATCCCTCTAATAATTATGGTAATTCCTACAACAATTCTTATGGAAATTATAATAAGACGCCCTTTGATTTTGAATCTAATATTAAAGAATTTATTACTTCGCAAAAGAATTTCAATGCTTTGATTGAAGAAATATTGCTTAAGATTGATGATTTAGGTAGGAACATTGATAAAATTTCTCTTGATGTTGATTCTTTAAAGCTTAGATCTATTCCTCCTAAGCATGATATCAATGAGTCTCTCAAATCCATGAGAATTTCCTTTGATGAGTGCAAAGAAAGAACCACTAGGATGCGTGCTAAGAAAGATGCCTTTATAAGAGCGTGTTCTTCTAGTTCCTATGAAAATAAAGATGAAGATCTAAAAGTTATTGATGTGTCCCCTATTAAATCTTTGTTTTGCAATATGAATCTTGATAATGATGGGACTGAATATGATCCACCTTTACCTAGAAGGCGTTCCGAAAATTCGGAGTTTTTAGATCTCGATGCTAAATTTGATGAAAGTGGGATTGAAGAAATTAACACCCTAGATGTTGCTAAACCCACTATTTTGGATTTAAAGGAATTTAATTATGAAAGTTGCTCTTTGATTGATTGTATTTCCTTGTTGCAATCCGTGCTAAATTCTCCTCATGCTTATAGTCAAAATAAAGTGTTTACTAAACATATCGTTGATGCCTTGATGCAATCTTATGAAGAAAAACTTGAGTTGGAAGTTTCTATCCCTAGAAAACATTATGATGAGTGGGAACCTACTATTAAAATTAAAATTTAAGATCATGAATGCTATGCTTTGTGTGATTTGGGTGCCAGTGTTTCCATGATTCCAAAGACTTTGTGTGATTTGTTAGGTTTCCGTGATTTTGATGATTGCTCTTTAAACTTGCACCTTGCGCATTCCACTATTAAGAAACCTATGAGAATAATTAATGATGTTCTTATTGTTGCAAATAGTAATTATGTGCCCGTAGATTTTATCATTCTTGATATAGATTGCAATCCTTCATGTCCTATTATTCTTGGTAGACCTTTCCTTAGAACGATTGGTGCAATTATTGATATGAAGGAAGGAAATATTAGATTCCAATTTCTGTTAAGGAAAGGCATGGAACACTTTCCTAGAAAGAAAATTAAATTACCTTATGAATCTATTATGAGAGCCACTTATGGATTACCTACCAAAGATGGCAATACCTAGATCTATCCTTGCTTTTTATGCCTAGCTAGGGGCGTTAAACGATAGCGCTTGTTGGGAGGAAACCCAATTTTATTTTTATTCCTTGCTTTTTTATCCTGTTTAGTAATAAATAATTTACCTAGCCTCTGTTTTGGTTGTGTTTTTTGTGTTTAATTAGTGTTTGTGCCAAGTAGAACCGTTGGGAAG
The DNA here is from genome assembly GCF_056163025.1 of Triticum urartu. Lineage (NCBI taxonomy): Eukaryota > Viridiplantae > Streptophyta > Magnoliopsida > Poales > Poaceae > Triticum > Triticum urartu. The sequence goes on along the minus strand of NC_141879.1, from coordinate 308,701,568 downwards.
ACTTGGGGAAAGTCTTGTTATCTTGCTGTAAAAAACTGAAACTTTAGCGCTCATGAGAACAGCTGCCATTTTTATTTGGAAAGTGCTATTTAGTTAATTCTTTTTGAAGATTATTAATAGATAAATTCCTCACGTCCAGCAATTTATTTTAGAATTGTTGGGGTTCCAGATCTTGCGCTAGCTACAGATTACTACATACTATTCTGTTTTTGACAGATTCTGTTTTTGGTGTGTTGTTTGCTTATTTTGATGAATCTATGGCTAGTAAAATAGTTTATAAACCATAGAGAAGTTGGAATACAGTAGGTTTGACACCAATATAAATAAATAATGAGTTCATTACAGTACCTTGAAGTGGTCTTTTGTTTTCTTTCGCTAACGGAGCTCACGAGATTTTCTACTTTAAGTTTTGTGTTGTGAAGTTTTCAAGTTTTGGGTAAAGATTTGATGGATTATGGAAAAAGGAGTGGCAAGAGACTAAGCTTGGGGATGCCCATGGCACCCTCAAGATAATCTAAGGGCACCTAAAAGCCAAAGCTTGGGGATGCACCGGAAGGCATCCCCTCTTTCGTCTACTTCTATCGGTAACTTTACTTGGAGCTATATTTTTATTCACCACATGATATGTGTTTTGCTTGGAGCGTCTTGTATGATTTGAGTCTTTATTTGTTAGTTTACCAAAATCATCCTTGCTGCACACACCTTTTGAGAGAGCCATACATGATTTGGAATTTGTTAGAATACTCTATGTGCTTCACTTTATATCTTTTGAGTTATATAGTTTTGCTCTAGTACTTCACTTATATCTTTTAGAACACGGTGGTGGATTTGTTTTATAGAAACTGTTGATCTCTCATGCTTCACTTAGATTATTTTGAGAGTCTTAAATAGCATGGTAATTTTCTTAAATAATCCTAATATGCTTGGTATTCAAGAATGGTAAAAACTTTCATATGAGTGTGTTGAATGCTATGAGAAGTTCGATGCTTGATAATTGTTTTGAGATATGAAGATGGTGATATTAAAGTTGTGCTAGTTGAGTAGTTGTGAATTTGAGAAATACTTGTGTTAAAGTTTGAGATTCCCGTAGTATGCACGTATGGTGAACCATTATGTGATGAAGTCAGAGCATGATTTATTTTTTGATTGTCTTCCTTATGAGTGGTAGTCGGGGACGAGCGATGGTCTTTTCCTACCAATCTATCCCCCTAGGAGCATGCGCGTAATACTTTGCTTTGATAACTTGTAGATTTTTGCAATAAGTATATGAGTTCTTTATGACTAATGTTGAGTCCATGGATTATACGCACTTTTCTTCCTTCCACCATTGCTAGCCTCTCTAATACCGTGCACCTTTCGCCGGTATCATACACCCACCATATACCTTCCTCAAAACAGCCACCATACCTACCTATTATGTCATTTCCATAGCCATTCCGAGATATATTGCCATGCAACTTTCCACCGTTCTGTTTATTATGACACACTCCATCATTGTCATATTGCTTAGCATGATCATGTAGTTGACATCGTATTTGTGGCAAAGCCACCATTCATAATTCTTTCATACATGTCACTCTTGATTCATTGCATATCCCGATACACCGTCGGAGGCATTCACATAGAGTCATATTTTGTTCTAAGTATCGAGTTGTAATTCTTGAGTTGTAAGAAAATAAAAGTGTGATGATCATCATTATTTGAGCATTGTCCTAGTGAGGAAAGGATGATGGAGACTATGATTCCCCCACAAGTCGGGATGAGACTCCAGACGAAAAATTAAAAAAAGGGGAAAGAAAAGAGGCCATAAAAAGAGAAAAGGCCAAAGAAAAAAAATGAGAGAAAAAGAGAGAAGGGGCAATGCTTCTATCCCTCTACCACACTTGTGCTTCAAAGTAGCACCATGATCTTCATGATAGAGAGTCTCCTATGATATCACTTTCATATACTAGTGGGAAATTTTTATTATAGAACTTGGCTTGTATATTCCAGTGATGGACTTCCTCAAAATGCCTAGGTCTTCATGAGCAAGCGAGTTGGATGCACACCCACTTAGTTTCTTTTGTTGAGCTTTCATATACTTATAGCTCTAGTGCATCCGTTGCATGGCAATCCCTACTCACTCACATTGATATCTATTGATGGGCATCTCCATAGCCCGTTGATACGCCTAGTTGATGTGAGACTATCTTCTCCTTTTTGTCTTCTCCACAACCACCATTCTATTCCACCTATAGTGCTATATCCATGGCTCACGCTCATGTATTGCGTGAAGATTGAAAAAGTTTGAGAATGTAAAAAGTATGAAACAATTGCTTGGCTTGTCATCGGGGTTGTGCATGATTTAAATACTTTGTGTGGTGAAGATAGAGCATAGCCATACTATATGATTTTGTAGGGATAACTTCCTTTAGCCATGTTATTTTGAGAAGACATAATTGCTTAGTTAGTATGCTTGAAGTATTATTATTTTTATGTCAATATTAAACTTTTATCTTAAATCTTTCGGATCTGAATATTCATGCCACAATTAAGAAGAATTACATTAAAATTATGCCTAGTAACATTCCACATCAAAAATTCTGTTTTTATCATTTACCTACTCGAGGACGAGCAGGAATTAAGCTTGGGGATGCTTGATACGTCTCCAATGTATCTATAATTTTTGATTGCTCCATGCTATATTATCTACTATTTTGGACATTATTGGGCTTTATTATCCACTTTTATATTATTTTTGGGACTAACCTATTAACCGGAGGCCCAGCCCAGAATTCCTGTTTTTGCCTATTTTAGGGTTTCGAAGAAAAGGAATATCAAACGGAGTCCAAACGGAATGAAACCTTCGGAAACGTGATTTTCTCATCAGATAAGATCCAGGAGACTTGGAACCTCCGTCAAGAAAGCCATGAGGCGGTTACGAACGTGATTTTCTCACCGAACATGATCCAGGATACTTGGACCCTACGTCAAGAAACAAAGGAGGAAGCCACGAGGTAGGGGGCGCACCTACCCCCCTAGGCGTGTCCTCCACCCTCGTGGGGCCCCTGCTGCTCCACCGACGTACTCCTTCCTCCTATATATACCTACGTACCCCCAAACGATTAGATATAGAGCCAAAAACCTAATTCCACCGCCGCAACCTTCTGTATCCACGAGATCCCATCTTGGGGCCTGTTCTGGAGCTCCGCCGGAGGGGGCATCCATCACGGAGGGTTTCTACATCAACACCATAGCCTCTCCGATGAAGTGTGAGTACTTTACCTCAGACCTTCGGGTCTATAGTTATTAGCTAGATGGCTTCTTCTCTGTTTTTGGATCTCAATACAATGTTCTCCCCCTCTCTTGTGGAGATCTATTTGATGTAATCTTGTTTTTGCGGTGTGTTTGTTGAGACCGATGAATTGCAGGTTTATGATCAAGTTTATCTATGAACAATATTTGAATCTTCTCTGAATTCTTTTATTTATGATTGGTTATGTTTGCAAGTCTGTTCGAATTATCGGTTTGGTTTGGCCTACTAGATTGAACCTTCTTGCAATGGGAGAAGTGCTTAGCTTTGGGTTCAAGCTTGCGGTGTCCTTTCCCAGTGACAGTAGGGGCAGCAAGGCACGTATTGTATTGTTGCCATCGAGGATAACAAGATGGTTTTTTTATCTTATTGCATGAATTTATCCCTCTACATCATGTCATCTTGCTTAAGGCGTTACTCTGTTTTCATGAACTTAATACTCTAGATGCATGTTGTATAGCGGTCGATGAGTGGAGTAATAGTAGTAGATGCAGGCAGGAGTCGGTCTACTTGTCTCGGACGTGATGCATATATACATGATCATACCTAGATATTCTCATAACTATGCTCAATTATGTCAATTGCTCAACAGTAATTCGTTCACCCACCGTAAAATACTTATGGTCTTGAGAGAAGCCACTAGTGAAACGTATGGCCCCCGGGTCTATCTTTATCATATTAATCTTCCAATACTTAGTTATTTCCTTTGCTTTTTTATTTTGCTTTTATTTTACTTTGCATCTTTATCATAAAAATACCAAAAAAAATTAGTCTATCATATCTATCAGATCTCACTCTCGTAAGTGACTGTGAAGGGATTGACAACCCCTTATCGTGTTGGTTGCGAGGAGTTATTTGTTTTGTGCAGGTACTAGGGACGCGCGCGTAGCCTCCTACTGGATTGATACCCTGGTTCTCAAACACTGATGGAAATACTTATGCTACTTTGCTGCATCATCCTTTCCTCTTCAAGGAAATCCAACGCAATGCTCAAGAGGTAGCACATCACCCTTTCCTCTTCAAGGGAAAACCAACGCAGTGCTTAAGAGGTAGCACCGCCGTGCTCGCAGTCATCATCGTTGCCGTGTCACCAACCCGTCCTTCGGCCGGATCAGGATCCCCATCGTCGGATCTACCCATTCCCGCTTCCCCGGCCTACTCCGTGTTGCCCTACCGCCTCCTTCACACTGGCAAGCGCTGCAAGACGCCGCCGCTAGCAACCGCTCGACCCGGCCGCCTGCCCGCACGCGTCATGCATGCGTGGGCTGCGGCTCGAGCCGGCCCAGCCTCTCCATGGCCCAAGGCCCAGCCGCTCCTCTGCTGCACTGCGCCAGCCCAGCGCACCACTCCTGGCACCTCACCGTAGTTCTGGGTAAGGCCCATGGTGAGAGCAGATCCGGCCCGTCATGTTTTTTTCTTCCATAGAATGTTTTTCCTATTTTTCCAGGGAGTGCCAGTTTTACAGAAAAGTCCCCCTAGATCATGCATTTAATAACTCACAAACCGTGCGTCGGTTTAAAATGTTTTATATATGAAAAGTTCTTAGAATTTTGTGTAGATTAATAATATGCCACTTTCATGCATGTTAAAAATGTTTAAACTTGGTGTTTTCTTTGTTTTGCTATATTGCCATGCTAAATGATTTAATTCATAACTAAATAACCGTAGCTCGGTTTTAAATAAACTTTATATGTAAATGGGGTAGAAAAATGCCTAGTTTAACATGGTGTACTCATCTTGCATGTTTAAAAACTCTAAAATATGGTTTAGGGCAGATCAGTACCAAACCTAATATATGCATATGAGGATTTTCCGGAATTGTTGTTTGTTGTTCCGGCCTCATTTAAACTTGTCTAGATAGGTAGCTTTCTTATGCTTCACCCCTTGCCATGCTAACCAACATTTAATTTTGTTGAGTACTTAAATGGGAGAGAACTAAATAATTGATGTGGTGTTCCGTCAATTTGCAACTCATTGCATATTGAGCTCCACTTAACTTGTAGTTTTGTTTGTGCACTTCGTCATGCCATGCCTCATTAAACTGGACATGCATCATACTTGGTTGTGCATCATGCCATGTTCATGTTATGGTTGTTTACCATGTTGTTTGCTTCTTTCCGGTGTTGCTTCTTCGGGTTAGTTCCGATAACGTCGTGTTTGTGAGGATTCGTTCGACTACGTCTGTTTGTCTTCTTCATGGACTCGTTCTTCTGCCTTGCGGGATCTCAGGCAAGATGACCATACCCTCGAAATCACTTCTATCTTTGCTTGATAGTTTCTCGCTCTATTGCTATGCCGCGATACCTACCACTTGCTATATCATGCCTCCCATATTGCCATGTCAAGCCTCTAGCCCACTTTTCCTAGCAAACCGTTGTTTGGCTATGTTACCGCTTTTGCTCATCCCCTCTTATAGCGTTGTTAGTTGCAGATGAAGCTGAAGTTTGTTCCATGTTGGAACATGGATATTTTGGGATATCACAATATCAATTATTTAATTAATGCATCTATATACTTGGTAAAGGGTGGAAGGCTCAGCCTTATGCCTGGTGTTTTGTTACACTTTTGCCGCCCTAGTTTCCGTCATACCAGTGTTATGTTCCTTGATTTTGTGTTCCTTACACGGTTGGGTGTTATGGGAACCCCTTGACAGTTTGCTTTGAATAAAACTCCTCCAGCAAGGCCCAACCTTGGTTTTACATTTGCCTGACAACATATTACCCTTCCCTTGGGTCGTCCAACCAGAGGGTCATCTTTATTTTAACCCCCGGGCCAGTGCTTGTCTAAGTGTTGGTCTGAACTGGGCAGCCTGCGGGGCCACCTCGGGGCAACTCGAGGGCTGGTTTTACTCATAGCTTGACCTATCTGGTGTTGCCCCGAGAACGAGATATGTGCAGCTCCTATCAGGATTGTCGGCACATCGGGCGGCGCTGGTCTTGTGTTACCATTATCGAAATGTCTTGTAACCGGGATTCCAAGTCTAATGTCTGATCGGGTCTTCCTGGGAGAAGGAATATCCTTCGTTGACCGTGAGAGCTTGTGATGGGCTAAGTTGGGACACCCCTGCAGGGTTTTGAACTTTCGAAAGTCGTGCCCGCGGTTATGTGGCGGATGGGAATTTGTTAATGTCCGGTTGTAGAGAACTTGACACTTAACTTAATTAAAATGAATCAACCGTGTGTGTAGCCATGATGGTCTCTTCTCGGCGGAGTCCGGGAAGTGAACACGGTTCTTGTGTTATGATTAAACGTAAGTAGATTCAGGATCACTTCTGGATCACTTCTAGTTCACGACCGTTGCATTGCTTCTCTTCCCGCTCTTATTTGCGTAAGTTAGCCACCATATATGCTTAGTGCTTGCGCAACTCCACCTCATTTCCCTATCCTACCCATAAGCTTAAATAGTTTTGATCTCGCGGGTGTGATATTGCTGAGTCCTCGTGACTCACAGATGCTTCCAAACAGTTGCAGGTGCCGATGATACCAGTGCAGATGACGCAACTAAGCTCAAGTGGGAGCTCGATGAAGATCTTGTTCGTTGTGTTGTTTTCGTTTCCGGTTGATCAGTAGTGGAGCCCAGTTGGGATGATCGGGGATCTAGCATTTGTGGTTGTCTTCTATTATTTTGGTTCCTTAGTCAGACCTTGATTGTATTCTGGATGATGTATGTTTAACTTGTATTTGTGTGAAGTGGCGATTGTAAGCCAACTCTTTATCCCTTTCTTATTCAATACATGAGATGTGTGATTACCCCTCTTGCGACAAACCTACCATGCGGCTATGCCTCTAAGTCGTGCTTGACACGTGGGAGATATAGCCGCATCGTGGGTATTACAGTAGCAATCACACACTTATTACATCGAATGTCTCAAAAGAGAACTTATTACAATAAATATGGCTTAAGGCCATCTAATACGATAACAACGGAAGACTTGGAAGATAAAGTGAGTCCATCAACTCCAACGGCACAGTTGAATGTATGACAACGACCTATCGCACCTTTACTCGCAAACTGAAAAGCCTGCAACATAATACGTTGCAGCCAGAAAACGGGTCAGCACAAGGAATATGTTGGCAATATAACACAGTAGAGCAATGAACAGAATAATGCAATCATTACATGCATATATGGCTGGTGGAGGCTCTATGGATATATCTTTTTGCGAAAAGCCAATTTTTCCCTAAAACAAAGGAATACATTTTTATTTTAACTATCATGGTAGTTGAAACATCATTGAGAAGGTTCCTCCAACTCAATCCCAATTAAAGTAATTAACAACCCAACAAATTAAATTATAGTGATGAGATACAATAGGATAATCCAAGTACTAGATACTCAAGATGTCCATAACCGGGGACACGGCTAACCATGATTAGTTTATACACTCTGCAGAGGTTTGCGCACTTTTCCTCACAAGACTCGATCTCCTCCGTTGGATTTCTCGCACTACATGGTGTTTGAGAAACGGATGACCGAGACAAAGTCTTTCAGAACCATTAACTCTTTACTCCGGGTGGACAGTTACACCTACTTTCCCTCTACATCTGCTAGCCCACCACGGAAAGAGGTCACACAACATACTCAAGTAGGCCAGAGCCCATAATGGCTTGTGGATGCACATGAAGTTTCTAGCATGAATAATCTTTATGATCCCTTTGAGCCTGGGTGGCAGACCGTAGGAGGATCACACGGTATATCCCCGGGATCTCCTAGGACAACACTGGTATATCCCCAGGTGCCCAAACAAGCAATCCACCCAGATGTGTATTAAAGTTGCCACCTTAAGTTGAACCATTAATTAACAATCTCACATCTGTCATGGATACACTCAAACCCAATCCACGTCTACGAGCATAGCATAGCAATATAGGCATAACGTAGAAGTAACTCCTAGGGTTTGATAATAAAACATGTAATAGGTTCTACCTCATCATCTACTTCCCAAACCCCACAAGTTAAGAGATCCTACTCATGCAAGGCGTGAGGGGTTGAAACTAATGCATAAAAACTAGGTGATAAAGGATATGATCAAAGTGTTACTTGCCATGCTGATGATCGGCAAAACCTAGAGACTCATAGTAGCACGCTTCGCACTCCGGGTGTTCTATCGCAAACAAACAATAGCATACATAAGCAATTAAGCAAAGATGCACGGGTAAAACTCAAATAAGAAGATCTAACCAGAAAGTTGAACTTAAGAATTCCAGTTTGCAAAAAGAATCAAATCAAACGGAGCAACGAAACTCAAACGGCGAAAGAAACAAGATCTGATTACTAATGTGGACTGAAGTCAAATTTTACAGTTTCAAAATCTTATTCAAGTTGATTAAACAGAAAGAGGGTTTTGAGACGAAGATCTAGGCGTTTGAATCGCCCGATTGCGATAAACGAGCGAAAAGATAAACTAAAATGAAAATCGGATCAGAAATCGCGATCTTGAATAATCACGAAAAACCCGAGAAAAAGAAAAACTGACGAACAGGCTAACGAACGAACCTTCGCTGTCTTTGACTAACGGGTGAACGGCGTTCATTTAAACGAACGAATGGATGAGCGCCCGCAAAATAAATAAGCCGACGGAAATACCGATCTAACGAATTAAACCGGAAAATAAAAAAATCGGGGTTTTAACCGAAGAAAACCGACCGGTCAATGGCGAAGATATCCGGCGGGCGGCGGCGGCTCCGGCAACGGCGGGAGGCGGCAGCGGAGGCGGCGGCTGGCGGCGGCGGCGCGCTAGGGTGGCGTCGGTGCTAGGGTTTGGGGCGCGGGTGGGCTGGGTGGTGGCGGTGGGCTGCGGGGCAGGGGGGCCAGCTTATAAGGAGGCGCCTGGGGAAGAGTCCGGGCCGGATACGGCCCGTAGGTCGGTTCCCTTTAAAAAAAAATAATTCCAACGCGTAGAAAAACAAAGAAAAAGAATACTAAACGTCACCAAAAATCCTGAAATAAATTTTCCCCGTCCTCTAAAAATATTCCGGACAAGGTGAACATTTATTTGGGACTATAATGCAATTTTGAGAAACGCATATTTTTCCTAATTCAAATAAAATAGCAATAAAATCTGAATAAAATCAAATATTTGATTTTAATTTTTTTTCCCTCCAATATTTCATTTATTTTGGAGAAGTCATATTATCTCCGCTCATATATTTTAATATGAAATATTTTCGGAGAGAAAAATAATAAAACAAATGATCCTCGTTTCAATATTTGATAAAATTCAAATATGAAAACGGTGAAATCCACAACTCTCTCCGAGGGTCCTTGAGTTGCTTAGAATTTCGTGGATCACAAAACGAAATGCAATAAAAATATGATATGCAATGATGATCTATTGCATAACATTCCAAATTGAAAATTTGGGATGTTACAAACCTACCCCCTTTAAGATGAATCTCGCCCTCGAGATTCGGGTTGGCTAGAAAATAGGTGCGGGTGGTCTTTTCCCAGATCATCCTCTCGCTCCCAGGTGGCTTCATCCTCGGTATGGTGGCTCCACTGAACTTTGTAGAACTTGATAACCTTACTATGTGTGACTCGACTGGCAAACTCTAGAATCTTGACAGGTTTCTCCTCATATGTAAAATCACTGTCCAACTGAATCGCTTCCAGGGGTACTGTATCCCTCATAGGGATATCGGCCATCTCTGCGTGTCACTTCTTCAACTGGGAAACGTGAAACACATCATGTACACCCAACAGTTCTTCGGGTAACTCCAACTTGTAGGAAACCTCTCCCATGCATTCCAAAACACGGTACGGTCCGACAAGTCTCGGGGCTAACTTTCCTTTAACTCCAAAACGCTTAACTCCTCGAAGTGGTGATACTCGCAGATACGCTCTGTCTCCGATTTCATAGACCACCTCCTTATGTTTTGAATCTGCATAACTCTTCTTTCGGGACTGAGCTACCTTGAGTCTATCTCGAATCAGCTTAACCTTCTCTTCGGACTCCTTAATCAAATCTGGTCCAAACAACTAACGGTCTCCAACTTCATCCCACATCAACGGTGTTCGTCATCTTCTTCCATACAGGGCTTTGAAAGGTGCCATCTTCAAACTGGCCTGGTAGTTGTTGTTGTATGAGAACTCTGTGTAGGGCAGGTTGTCATCCCAACTAGATCCATAGTCTAGCGCACAAGCTCTCAACATGTCCTCCAGAATCTGATTGACTCGCTTTGTCTGTCCATCTGTTTGCGGGTGAAAAGCTGTACTGAACTCCAACCTGGTACCCAAGGTCTGGTGCAGCTGGTGCGAGAACTTTGAAGTAAACTATGTTCCTCTATCATATACGATCGTCCTCGGAACTCCATGAAGACATACGATCCTGTTCATATATATCTTGTCCAACTTCACACTTTTATAGGTGGTATTCACTGGGATAAAGTGGGCTACTTTGGTCAAGCGATCCACTACTACCCAGATAGAATCATATCCTGATCCGGTCCTGGGCAATCCAGTGATAAAATCCATGCCAAGCTTATCCCACTTCCATTCGGTTATCGGCATAGGTTGCAGTAATCCTGCTGGTTTCTAATGTTCTACTTTTACTCTCTGACATACATCACATACGGCTACATACTCGGCAATATCCTTCTTCATACAGTCCACCAAAGACGCTCCTTCATATCCAAATACATCTTGGTGTTACCGGGGCGTATTGAGTATGGCGAGTCATGAGCTTCCTGTAGTATCAACTTCCTGATCTCTGCATTATTATGCACATATATACGGTCTTCAAACCACAAGGTGTCGTGCTCATCCTCATGAAAACCTTTGGCTTTCCCTTCACTCATCTTCAACTTTATCTCGGCAATCTCCTTGTCATCCTTCTGAGCTTCTCGAATATTTCCCAACAATGTGGACTGAACATCCATTGCTGCAATAAAACCTCTAGGAACAATCTCCAAATGTAGCTCCCTCAGATCCCCGGCTAACTATTTAGGCATCCCTCCGCTTACGAGGGTGTTAACATAACTCTTATGGCTCAAAGCGTCTGCTACGACATTGGCCTTTCCTGGGTGATAATGCAACTTCATGTCATGATCCTTTATAAGCTCCAACCATCTCCTCTGCCTGAGGTTAAGCTCCTTCTGAGTGAAGATGTACTTCAAACTCTTGTGATCTGCGTATACATCACAACGATTTCCAATGAGAAAGTTTCTCCAGGTCTTGAGCGCGTGCACCATAGCTGCTAACTCCAAATCATGCATGGCATAATTCAATTCATGCGGTTTAAGTTGTCATGAGGCATACGAGACAACTTTCCCGTCTTGCATCTGTACTCCTCCAAGTCCTAAGGGAGAGGCGTCGCAATACACTTGGAAATCCTTGCGTATATCAGGCAGAATCAGCACTGGGGCTGTAGTAAAACGTTTCTTCAACTCCTGGAAACTTGCTTCACATTCATCAGTCCAATGGAACTTAGTGTCCTTCTTCAACAATGCCATCATAGGTTTTGCAATCTTAGAGAAATTCTCAATAAATCTCCGATAGTATCCCGCGAGTCCAAGAAAACCGCGGATCTCTCCGACTGAGGTGGGTGCCAACCACTCCGTGACTGACTGAACCTTGCTGGGATCCACTCCTATACCTTCTCCTGATATAACATGTCCAAGAAATCCAACTTCCTTCAACCAGAACTCGCATTTGCTGAACTTGGCATCCAACTGATGTTCCTTGAGCTTCTCGAGAATTAAACGCAAATGCTCCTTGTGTTCCTCTTCGTTCTTCGAGTATACCAAAATATCATCAATGAAAACCACAACAAACTTATCCAAGAACTCCATGAACACCTTGTTCATCATACTCATGAAATAGGTAGGGGCATTCATCAATCCAAATGACATAACCGTATACTCATACAGCCCGTACCTTGTGGTCAAAGCTGTTTTAGGTATATCCTTCTCCCGGTTCTTCAATTGGTGATATCCCGATCGCAGATCGATCTTCGAAAACACTTTAGCTCCTGTCAATTGGTCAAATAAATCATTGATCATTGGCAATGGGTACTTGTTGTTGATCGTCACTTCATTCAATGCCCTATAATCAACCACCATTCTTAGGGACTTATCCTTCTTCTCCACCAACAAAACTAGGGCTCCCCATGGGGATGAGCTCCATCGGATGTAACCTTTCTCCAATAACTCCTTAATCTGCTTCTTGATCTCTTCTAGATCATTTGCGGGCATCCGGTATGGCCTCTTTGATATTGGCCCGGTGCCTGACAACAGCTCTATCAAAAATTCGATATCTCGATCTGGCGGCATGCCTGGTAGCTCCTATGGAAATACATCCGGGTAATCCTGCACTACCGGCACTTCCTCCTGAACAACTCCCGTGAGAGAATTTACTTGGCTCCTCCTAGGCACATGCCTAGATATATACTTGATCCTTTTTCCCTCAGGTATGGTGAGTAAAATTGACTTACTCGCGCAATTGATGTTTCCCCCATACTTCGATAGCCAATCCATTCCTAGCATAAAATCCAATCCTTGTGACTCCAAAATTATCAGGTCTGAGGGGAAAACATGTCTCCCAATGGTCAATGGCATCTGAGAACATCCTTGACTTGCCTTATATTCAGCTCCTGGTGAACTTACTAACATGGGTGTCCTAAGTACCTTAGTGGGCAACTTATACTTATCCACGAATCCCCTTGATATGTATGAATGCGATGCACCAGTATCAAAAAGAATCATTGTAGTAAAAGACTTAACCAAAAACTTACCGATAACTGCATCAAGCTGCTCCTCAACTTCCTCCACGTTCATGTGGCTCACTTGTCCCCTATTGAAAGGGTTGGGCTTCTTCCCAGCGCTTCCATTACCATTGCCGTTCTTCAATTCCGGACAATCGTTGGCATAGTGCCCAGTCTTCCCACACTTGAAACAAGTAACGTGACTTTGATCCTTCTTGGCGGGTGTGGTTGGGTTAGAGCGGTTCTGATTGCTACTTGCTCCGTTCCCATTCCCATTCCTTGGGCCATTATGATTATGCAAACTTCCTCCATGGTGAGTGTGGCCTCCATGGTTATGGACAAGTCCTCCTGAGTTCGGGGTGAGACGGTGCTTCTGCTGAGCTCCAGAATTGTACTTCCCCTGTCCATACTTCCTATTGCGATTCTCAATCTGCTGCTACTTCCCTTCAATCATGAGAGCTCTATCTACCAACTCCTGGTAGTTAGTGAAAGTTGCCACAATCAACTGTATGCTCAGCTCATCATTCAGTCCTTCCAGAAACTTCTCCTACTTAGCTGCATCCGTAGCAACGTCATCTGGGCATATTGTGCTAGCTTACTAAAGTCATCCACATACTGGCCAATGATGTGTCCTCCTTGGCGTAAGTTGCGAAACTCACGCTTCTTCATGACCATAGCTCCTGCTGATACATGGGCAGTGCAAAAGGCCTGCTGAAACTGGTCCCATGTAACATTGGCTATAGGAAAAGTGGTTGTGTAATTCTCCCACCATGAGGCTGCTGGTCCATCCAATTGGTGCGCGGCAAAAGAACCTTCTCAGCATATGTGCATCCCGCAGTGGTTAACTCCCTTCCAATCCCGCGGAGCCAATCATCTGCAACTATTGCCTCGATGCTACTGGAAAACACCGGCAGCTGTAACCTCAGAAAACGAGCTAAGTTGTCAACTGGAGGAGGGTTGTTGTTGTTGTTGCCTTGGTTCTGAACTAATATCTGCATCAAGGCATTCTGTTGCTAGATCAACTGAGTGAGCTCCGGTGGAAAGGTAAATCTGGGGTCACGTCTTGGAGGCATCTGAGGGTTTAGTGGGAAGAGAGTAGAATAGAAATTAGGTCTAGTGAGAAAACACTACCCATATGCAGATGAGACAAACACAATCATATCACTCAATCAATCAAGCAAGGGCATACAAACGATCTAGAACTATTGTTATAGTGCTCGGACTATACTATTTACATGGGGGAATGCTACTAATCATATGGTGGTCTACTAGAAATATTGATCGGTGGAAGACTCCATAATATCCGCTCCAGCTTCATCAACATAGTTATCATCGCTATTGTCGGGGTCCGAGTCGGTGTCGTCGATGATGATGTAGTTCTCCGGGCAAGTAGAATCGTTGTCTTATCCTCCTGGCGCAGGGTCTCCCATGAATACTCCTAGATTCTTTGTTAGGTCGTCATTCTTCTCCACCAGTATGATGATTTCCTCCTCATAATCTTTGCGTGTAGCCTTGAGTTCCTCTTCTAGCTCGGTGATCCTTGTCATTGCATTCTTCTAATCTATCATGCTTGTGCACATCTGGTTCTCCAGGCGACGAATGTGTTCATTTAACTCCTGGATGAATGCTGCAATGGATCTATCCCTCCTTGTGCTGATCATCTCCCATTGCTCGTCTCGGCGCCCACATATCTGGTATATAGTGTCCTTCAGCTCTTGTTTTTAGACTTCTCCAATACGTCCCATAGCAATGTGGGCTGCCATGCTCTTGCCTAGACTCCAGGTGGGTGCATCAAAGGAAAACTCTATTGGCTCAGTGTCCGGCGTGAATGTCCTTCCTGGAACTTGAACTTGAATCATCCAGCACTCCTCTTCTGGTAAAGTGGCATTGTAGGTCCCGGTGAAGCTTGGTATTCCGATGTTCAGGTATCTAGTGACTTTCTTCAAGTGTCGTCCAAAGGGGGTGTCTTCATCCGGTTGTGGAAACTTGTTCCTCGTGTCCACCATCCTAAAGAGCAGAAATTGGAGAGGAGTCAGAAATGAGTAGAGAAGAGTGACCTATGGTTTTCTTAGTGGTCGTGTCCTACATTCAGCGTGTGCTCTAATACCATATTGTAGCGACCTGACCTCAAACGGTCAAGCCTCTGTGTTTCAGTGTCATCCCTGGATCGGTAATGCTGACACACATAGTACACGAAGGATTTATAACAGAGTAGCAATCACACACTTATTACATCAAATGTCTCAAAAGAGAACTTATTACAATAAATATGGCTTAAGGCCATCTAATATGATAACAGCGGAAGACTTGGAAGTTAAAGTTAGTCCATCAACTCCAACGGCATAGCTGAGTGCATGACAACGACCTATCGCACCTTTACTCATCGTCCGAAAAGTCTGCAACATAATACATTGCAGCCCGAAAATGGGTTAGCGCATGGAATATGCTGGCAATATAACACAGTAGAGCAATGAACAGAATAATGCTATCACTACATGCATATATGGCTGGTGGAGGCTCAATGGTTATATGTTTTTACGAAAAGCCAATTTTTTCCTACAACAAAGGAATAACCTTTTATTTTAACTATCATGGTAGTTGAAACATCATTGAGAAGGTTCCTCCAACTCAATCCCAATTAAAGTAATTAACAACCCAACAAATTAAATTAGAGTGATGAGATACAATAGGATAATCCAAGTGCTGGATACTCAAGATGTCCATAACAGGGGACACGGCTAACCATGATTAGTTTATACACTCTGCAGAGGTTTGCGCACTTTTCCCCACAAGACTCGATCTCCTCCGTTGGATTTCTCGCACTATATGGTGTCTGAGAAACGGATGACCGAGACACAGTCTTTCAGAAGCATTAACTCTTTACTCCGGGTGGACAGTTACACCTACTTTCCCTCTACATCTGCTAGCCCACAACGGAAAGAGGTCACACAACATACTCAAGTAGGCCGGAGCCCATAATGGCTTGTGGATGCACACGGAAGTTTCTAGCATGAATAATCTTATGATCCCGTTGAGCCTGGGTGGCAGACCATAGGATCACACGGTATATCCCCGGGATCTCCTAGGACAACACTGGTATATCACCAGGTGCCCAAACAAGCAATCCACCCAGATGTGTGTTAAAGTTGCCACCTTAAGTTGAACCATTAATTAACAATCGCACATTTGTCATGGATACACTCAAACCCAATCCACGTCTACAAGCATAACATAGCAATATAGGCATAACGTAGATGTAACTCCGAGGGTTTGATAATAAAATAGGTAATAGGTTCTTCATCTACTTCCCGAAACCAACAAGTTAAGAGATCCTACTCATGCAATGTGTGAGGGGTTGAAACTAATGCATAAAAACTGGGTGATAAAGGATATGATCGAAGTGTTACTTGCCTTGCTGATGATCTGCAAAACCTAGAGACTCATAGTAGCACGCTTCACACTCCGGGTGTTCTATCACAAGCAAACAATAGCATACATAAGCAATCAAGCAAAGATGCATGGGTAAAACTCAAATAAGAAGTTCTAACCAGAAAGTTCAACTAAAGAACTCCGGTTTGCAAAAAGAATCAAATCAAACGAAGCAACGAAACTCAAACGGCGAAAGAAACAAGATCTGATTACTAATCTGGACTAAAGTCATAGTTTACACTTTCAAAATCTTGTTCAAGTTGATTCAACAGAAAGAGAGTTTCGAGACGAAGATCTAGGCATTTGAATCAGGTAATTCCGATAAAACGAGCGAAAAGATAAACTAAAACGAAAATCGGATCAGAAATCGCGATCGAGAATAATCGCGAAAAACCCGAGAAAAAGAAAAACTGACAAACAAGCTAACGAACGAACGTTCGCTCTCTGTGACTAACGGGTGAACGGTGTTTGTTTAAACGAACGAACGGACGAACGTCCGCAAAATAAATAAACCGATGGAAAGAACGATCTAACGAATTAAACCAGAAAATAAAAAACCAGGGTTTTAACCGAAGAAAACCGACCGGTCAACGGCGACGGCGGGCGGCGGGAGGCGGCGGCGCGGGCAGCAGCGGCGGCTCCGGCGCGGCGCGCGAGGGCGGTGGCAGCGGCGGTGGGCTGCGGGGCAGTGGGACCGGCTTATAAGGAGGGGCCTGGGGAGGAGTCCGGGCCGGATACTGCCCGTAGGTCGGTTCCCCTTTTAAAAAAAAATCCGACGCACAGAAAAGCAAAGAAAAAGAATACTAAACGGAATCCAAAAATCCCGAAATAAATTTTCCCCGTCCTGTAAAAATATGCCGGATAAGGTGAACATTTATTTCGGCCTATAATGCAATTTCGAAAAACGCGCATTTTTCCTAATTCAAATAAAATAGCAATAAAATCCGAATAAAATCAAATATTTGATTTTAATATTGTTCCTCCAATATTTCATTTATTTTGGAGAAGTCATATTATCTCTGCTCATATATTTTAATATGAATATTTTCGGAGAGAAAATAATAAAACAAGTGATCCTAGTTTCGATATTTGATAATATTCAAATATGAAAACGGTGAAATCCCCAACTCTCTCCGAGGGTCCTTGAGTTGCTTAGAATTTCGAGGATCGCAAAACAAAATGCAATAAAAATATGATATGCAATGATGATCTATTGCATAACATTCCAAATTGAAAATTTGGGATGTTACAAACCTACCGCCCTTAAGATGAATCTCGCCCTTGAGATTCGGGTTGGCTAGAAAATAGGTGCGGGTGGTCTTTGCGCAGATCATCCTCTCGTTTCCATGTGGCTTCATCCTAGGTATGGTGGCTCCACTAAACTTTGCAGAACTTGATAACCTTACTGCGTGTGACTCGGCTGGCAAACTCTAGAATCTTGACAGGTTTCCCCTCATATGTCAAATCACTGTCCAACTGAATCGCTTCCAGGGGTAATGTATCCCTCAGAGGGATATCGGCCATCTCTAGGTGGCACTTCTTCAACTGGGAAACGCGAAACACATCATGTACTCCCGATAGTTCTTCGAGTAACTCCAACTTATAGGCAACCTCTCCCATGCATTCCAAAACACGGTACGGTCCCACAAATCTCGGGGCTAACTTTCCTTTAACTCCAAAATGCTTAACTCCTCAAAGTGGTGATACTCACAGATACGCTCTATCTCCGACTTCATAGACGACCTCCTTACGTTTTGAATTTGCATAACTCTTCTGTCGGGACTGAGCTACCTTCGGTCTATCTCGAATCAGCTTAACCTTCTCTTCGGACTCCTTAATCAAATCTGGTCCAAACAACTGACGGTCTCCAACTTCATCCCACAGCAACGGTGTTCGTCATCTTCTTCCATATAGGGCTTCAAAAGGTGCCATCTTCAAATTGGCCTGGTAGTTGTTGTTGTATGAGAACTCTGTGTAGGGCAGGTTGTCATCCCAACTAGATCCATAATCTAGCGCACAAGCTCTCAACATGTCCTCTAGAATCTGACCGACTCGCTCTGTCTGTCCATCTGTCTGCGGGTGAAAAGCAGTACTGAACTCCAGCCTGGTACCCAAGGTCTGGCACAACTGGTGCCAGAACTTTGAGGTAAACTGTGTTCCTCTATCATATATTATGGTCCTCGGAACTCCATGCAGACATACGATCCTGTTCAAATATATCTCGGCCAACTTCACACTTGTATAGGTGGTTTTCACTGGGATAAAGTGGGCTACTTTGGTCAAGCAATCCACTACTACCCAGATAGAATCATATCCTGATCGGGTCCTGGGCAATCCGGTGATAAAAACCATGCCAAGCTTATCCCACTTCCATTCGGGTATCGGCATAGGCTGTAGTAATCTTGCTGGTTTCTGATGTTTTGCTTTTACTCTCTGACATACATCACTTACGGCTACATACTCGGCAATATCCTTCTTCATACCAGTCCACCAGAAACGCTTCTTCAAATCCAAATACATCTTGGTGTTACCAGGGCGTATCGAGTATGGCGAGTCATGAGCTTCCTGTAGTATCAACTTCCTGATCTCTGCATTATTGGGCACATATATACGGTCTTCAAACCACAAGGTGTCGTGCTCATCCTCACGAAAACCTTTGGCTTTCCCTTCACTCATCTTCTCCTTTATCTCGACAATCTCCTTGTCATCCTTCTGAGCTTCTCGAATCTTTCCCAACAATGTAGACTTGAAAGTGCGTTATATCGACTAGAGGGGGGTGAATAGGCGATTTTTATGAAAGTCTTCAGAACATGGGAGTTTTGAAGACAAACGATAAAATTGAACCTATTACCATGCAGCGGAAGGTAGACTACACTAAGAAAACCATAGTCAAGTATTCAATGAAGTGAAAGCACAAAGACTAAGCAGCTAGGTAGTAAGGATCAGGTAGGAAGATATTGTGAAGTCAAACAGAACACTCAGTCACTCAGTGAAGACAAATGATAGAGCAAACATACAATGACTTCACAAGGAGTAATAGTAAGTAACGTGAAGTGAAGATGAAACCAGTGACTCGTTGAAGACAATGATTTGTTGAACCAGTTCCAGTTGCTGTGACAACTGTACGTCTGGTGGGAGCGGCTAGGTATTTAAACCTTAGGACACACAGTCCCGGACACCCAGTCCTGAACACACAGCTCAGGACACCCAGTCCTCACCGTATTCTCCTTGAGCTAAGGTCACATAGACCTCGCCCAATCACTCTGGTAAGTCTTCAAGGTAGACTCCCAAACCTTCACAGACTTCGTTCACTAGCAATCCACAATGTCTCTTGGAAGCTCAGAACGCGACGCCTAACCGGCTGGAGGATGCACAGTCCTCAAGTGTAATAAGTCTTCAGATCACACAGACAAGAAGACTTAAGTGATGCCCAATTCTCTCTGGCTCTGGTGGTTAGGGCTTTTATCCTCGCAAGGAATTCTCTCTCAAAGGCTTCGAGGTGGGTTGCTCTCAAACGAAAAAAGCCATATTCTCAATCTGAGCAGCCAACCGTTTATGGTTGTAGGGGGTGGGCTATTTATAGCCACTTGGCAACCCGACCTGATTTGTCCGAAATGACCCTGGGTCACTAAGGAACTGACACGTGTTCCAACGGTCAGATTTCAAACTCACACGGCAACTTTACTTGGGCTACAAGCAAAGCTGACTTGTCCGACTCTGGACAAGATTCGCTCTCATAGTCTTCACTCGAAGACATAGGTTTTTGGTTTAGGCATCACTTCAGTCATTCTGACTGGTTCTCTTGGACCCCACTTAACAGTACGGTGGTTCCTATGACTCAACACAAAAGAAAAAGAACTACGAAAGATCTAAGTCTTCGAGCTCCATAGGCTTCATATCGTGTCTTCTCTTGTCATAGTCTTCAATGTGAATATCTTCATATACCACCTTTGACTTCAATGTCTTCATACATTTTTAGGGGTCATCTCTGGTAGTAAAACCGAATCATGAGGGACTTCTACCTGTGTTATCCTGCAATTCTCACAAACACATTAGTCCCTCAACTAGGTTTGTCGTCAATACTCCAAAACCAACTAGGGGTGGCACTAGATGCACTTACAAGACTGAACATCCATTGCTGCAACAAAACCTCTATGAAAAATCTCCAAACGTAGCTCCCTGAGATCCCCGGCTAACTCTTTTGGCATCCCTCCGCTTACGAGGGTGCTAACATAACTCTTAGGCTCAAAGCGTCTGCTACGACATTAGCCTTTCCTGGGTGATAATGCAGCTTCATGTCATTATCCTTTATAAGCTCCAACCATCTCCTCTGCCTGAGGTTAAGCTCCTTCTGAGTGAAGATGTACTTCAAACTCTTGTGATCCGTGTATACATCATAATGATTTCCAATGAGAAAGTGTCTCCAGGTCTTGAGCGCATGCACCACAGCTACTAACTCCAAATCATGCATGGCATAATTCAATTTGCGGTTTAAGTTGTCGTGAGGCATACGAAACAACTTTCCCTTCTTGCATCAATACTCCTCCAAGTCCTAAGCGAGAGGCGTCGCAATACACTTGGAAATCCTTGCGTATATCTGGCCGAATCGGCAATGGGTCTGTAGTCAAACATTTCTTCATCTCCTGGAAACTTGCTTCACATTCCTCAGTCCAATGGAAATTAGTGTCCTTCTTCAACAATGCCGTCATAGGTTTTGTGATCTTAGAGAAATTCTTAATAAATCTCCGATAGTATCCCGTGAGTCCAAGAAAACTGCGGATCTCTCCGACTAAGGTGGGTGCCAACCACTCCATGACTGACTGAACCTTGCTGGGATCCACTGCTATACCTTCTCCTGATATAACATGTCCAAGAAATCCAACTTCCTTGAACCAGAACTCGCATTTGCTGACCTTGGCATATGAGGGAGTTCTGGATTAGGGGGTCTCCGGACAGCCGGACTATATCCTTTGGCCGGACTGTTGGACTATGAAGATACAAGATTGAAGACTTCGTCCCATGTTTGGATGGGACTTTCCTTGGCGTGGAAGGCAAGCTTGGCAATACGGATGTGTAGATCTCCTCTCTTGTAACCGACTCTGTGTAACCCTAGCCCCCTCCGGTGTCTATATAAACCGGAGGGTTTAGTCTGTAGGACAACGAACAATCATACCATAAGCTAGCTTCTAGGGTTTAGCATCTGCGATCTTGTGGTAGATCAACTCTTGTCATACTCATATCATCAAGAATAATCAAGCAGGACGTAGGGTATTACCTCCATCAAGAGGGCCCGAACCTGGGTAAACATCGTGTCCCCTGCCTCCTGTTACCATTCACCTTAGACGCACAGTTCGGGCCCCCTACCTGAGATCCGCCAGTTTTGACACCGACATTGGTGCTTTCATTGAGAGTTCCACTGTGCCGTCACCATAAGGCTTGATGGCCCCTTTGATCATCGGTAACGATGCGGTCCAGGGCGATGTTTTCCTCCCTGGACAGATCTTCGTATTCGGCGGCTTTGCACTGTGGGCCAATTCGCTTGGCCATCTAGAGCTGATCGAGAGCTACGCCCCTGGCCGTCGGGTCAGGTTTGAAAACTTAAAATACACTTCTGACATCCCGCGGAGACTTGATCTTCGACGGATTCGAACCCATGTCAGGTGCGCCGTAGAATCACAACAAGCATGACGTAACTCTACCGAGGACGGAGGGATAGACTCCGCCATGGAGGCCGCACTCTCAGTGGCGATGGAGCCGGATACTGACTTTACCCCTTACAAGAGCCGTGTCGCCGGATTACGGGATTCGTCTCCGGCCACGGACTCTGAGCCGCCTGCATCCGTGCCTATCGAATCCGATGGGGCGCCGATCATGGAGTTCACCTTGAAAGTGCAACTATCCCTAGGTGGTTTTGGTAATTCCTAACAACATATAGCTCATTGAGCTAATGCTATGTCAAGATTAATATCTCAAGAAAGCTCAATGATTGGCATGGCATGGATGAGAAAAGTGGTGGACCCCTCAAAATGCTAAGGACAAAGGGTTGGCTCAAGCTCAAAGCTCAAGACTCTACATTTTCTATTTTAGTGATCCAAGATCACATTGAGTCTATAAGAAAAGCCAATACTATCAAGGAAGGATGAGGTGTTGCTTAATGAGATTCTTGCTCAAAATGCTTAGTGATATGCTCCAAAACCCTCAACTACTTTCTCACATCCACATATGACCTAAACCAAAAGTCAAACTCAGCCCCACCGATTTTTCCTATCCCGCGCCACCGAGTTTCAAATGTCATAGCCACTGCCACAAACCCTAGGCAAATCGGTCTCACCGATAGGGATCTCGGTCTCACCAAGATGGGGTTGTAATCTCTCTGTTTCCCTTCGTAAAATTTCGGTCTCACAGAGATGAGCGATCGGTCCCACCGAGATTGCAATGTAAACTCTCTATTTTCCCTTCGTAACGTTTCGGTCTCACCGAGTTTACCTGACCAACTCTTTGGTTAGCTTATTACCAAAATCGGTCTCACCGACTTTGTGTAATCGGTCTCACCGAGATTACGTTATGCCCTAACCCTAATCATATCAGTCCTACCGAGTTTCATGTCGGTCCCACCGAAAACCCTAACGGTCACTAGCTTTGCTAAATCGGTCAGACCGAGTTTAACCATTTGGTCCCACCAAGTTTGGAAAGTTAT
Organism: Triticum urartu; assembly: GCF_056163025.1. Classification (NCBI taxonomy): domain Eukaryota; kingdom Viridiplantae; phylum Streptophyta; class Magnoliopsida; order Poales; family Poaceae; genus Triticum; species Triticum urartu. The sequence continues at coordinate 308,678,450 of NC_141879.1, read as the reverse complement.
GTGTAACGGTTAGATTTTGTGTGGAGGCTATAAATACCCCTCCACCTCCTCTTCATTCATGGAGAGAGCCATCATAACAAACCTACACTTCCAACCTATCTTTCTGAGAGAGAACCACCTACACTTGTGTTGAGACCAAGATACTCCATTCCTACCATATGAATCTTGATCTCTAGCCTTCCCCAAGTTGCTTTCCACTCAAATCTTCTTTCCACCAAATTCAAATCCTGTGAGAGAGAGTTAAGTGTTGGGGAGACTATCATTTGAAGCACAAGAGCAAGGAGTTCATCATCAACACACCATTTGTTACTTCTTGGAGAGTGGTATCTCCTAGATTGGCTAGGTGTCACTTGGGAGCCTCCGACAAGATTGTGGAGTTGAACCAAGGAGTTTGTAAGGGCAAGGGGATCGCCTACTTCATGAAGATCTACCGCTAGTGAGGCAAGTCCTTCGTGGGCGATGGCCATGGTGGGATAGACAAGGTTGCTTCTTCATGGACCCTTCATGGGTGGAGCCCTCCGTGGACTCGCGTAACCATTACCCTTCGTGGGTTGAAGTCTCCATCAACGTGGATGTACGATAGCACCACCTATCGGAACCATGACATAAACATCCGTGTCTCCAATTGCGTTTGAATCCTCCAAACCCTTCCCTTTACATTCTTGCAAGTTACATGCTTTACTTTCCACTGCTCATATACTCTATGCATGCTTGCTTGAATTGTGTTAAGATTGCTTGACTTGTCCAAAGTTGCTAAAATCTGCCAAGAACTAAAATTGGGAAAAGGCTAGATTTTTATTTGGTCAAGTAGCCTAATCACCCCCCCTCTAGACATACTTTCGATCCTACACACCTCCGTGGATATCTTTCAGCACTTGCCTTTCGGCGATGTGCTAAATTCATTAAGATCTCTCTCCTTGTCAGGAGAACCTTGGCCAAACTACGTCCGGGTAGAATGGGATCCGGACAACGAAGAAATTCACTGCCCACCCACCACCCACTTAGAAGCCACTGTCTAAAATTTAACCGACATGCTCGATTTTGACTCTACAGACATCTACGGCATGGATGACGATGCAGGAGAGGAATAGGAACTAGTGCCCACAGGGCACTGGACAGCGACTTCATCACATGACATATACATGGTGGATACACCCAAATAAAACGACGACGAGGAACGGGAGGAGACAGTGGAGGATGACTGAGGGAGTCCTGGATTAGGGGGTCTACAGACAGCCGGACTATATCCTTTGGCTGGACTGTTGGACTATGAAGACACAAGATTGAAGACTTCGTCCCATGTCCGGATGGGACTCTACTTGGCATGGAAGGCAAGCTAGGCAAAACAGATATGTATATCTCCTCCTTTGTAACCGACCTTGTGTAACCCTAGCCCCCTCCGGTGTCTATATAAACCGGAGGGTTTTAGTCCGTAGGACAACATACAATCATACCATAGGCTAGCTTCTAGGGTTTAGCCTCTCCGGTCTCGTGGTAGATCAACTCTTGTACTACTCATATTATCAAGAATAATCAAGCAGGACGTAGGGTTTTACCTCCATCAAGAGGGCCCGAACCTGGGTAAAACATCGTGTCCCCTGCCTCCTGTTACCATCCGCCATAGACGCACAGTTCGGGACCCCCTACCCGAGATCCGCCGGTTTTGACACCGACATTGGTGCTTTCATTGAGAGTTCCTCTGTTCCGTCACCGTAAGGAAGGATGCCTCGTCTCATTGTTAAAAACAACATCACCGCCGGGGGAGCCCTGGCTGTCGGCCAAACTCTCCGGCTAGGCAGTTTCATCATGACCGCCTGTTCGGCTGCTGCTCCGACGATGACTTCTTGGGTCATCGAAAACAGCCTCCACGTCGGCTCGGAATTCACCAAGAAGATGGATCCAATGGAGCTCTCTTCCCTAAACAAGCTCTTGGATCGCATTGCCACCTTGGGAGTCGCTACGGACTATGATCGGATTGGGCTTAAACCCGATCAAAGGGAGATTAACTCTCCACCGGTCACCCATCATGTTGCGGTGGTGGAGGAACAATGCGGCGATTCTTCTTCTATCTTGAGGACTAGCTATGTCCGGATTCCTGAGCTCTCCGAGCCGGATACCCGTTTACGGGAGGACACCACCCAAGACCTGAACCTAGAGTCAGGCAGCGGGCCAGACTTATCGGGCAACATCCCAGAACCCGAAATTCCCAGATTGGAAACACCTCGGCCCCTGGGTCTCAGATTGGGTAGGGGTTCGGACCCAATTCCACCACCCACCTAGACATAAACGATCTTTCCCACATCAGGCAAGAGCCCCATGAAACAGTACATCATTATTGGGCCAGATTCCTCCTTGTGATGAACAAGGTTAAGGACTGTCACGAGGAAGACGCAGTCTCATTTTTCTGCAATAATTGCACAGACAAGGGAATCCTTAACGCCTTGAGTCACCGTGACATATCACGCTTCGCTGACTTGGCGTCCATAGTACGAAAGTACTGTGCGATGGAAAGCGCCTGGAAAACCGAAAAGAAATTTTGGGATAATCCGGCTTGGAATATACACCCAGTCCGAAGTAAAAGGGTGCACTATCATAAGACACCCGAGTTAGTTGCAAAGAAACAAAAACCCTCTTCAGGGCATGCAACCGTATTGGAGGGATGGCTTAACGGACCCTACAAAATTCATAGTACAGCGAATACCATACCAACACAAAGCCTTAGAGCATGTTGGACACTCCGGCAGGTGGCCAAAAGTGGCGAGGATCTTCTCATCCCAAATACCACAGAGCACCATCCCGTGGATAACAATACAGTACTAACAGTCTTTGAAACCTTCGCATCAAATAATAGGCGCAAGCGAACACTCCGCAGCCTCGCCGAAATCTGCCACGTGGTAGCAATAAATACATGGAGTGACACGGCTATTACCTTCAATGCCAGTGACGAACCTAAATTCCGAACAGCCCGAGCACCAGCTGCACTGGTCCTCAGTCCAATTGTGGACGGCTTTCGACTCACCAAAGTTCTTATGGACGGAGGCGGTGGATTGAACCTCATCTATGAGGAAACCCTTCAAAAAATGGAAATAGACTGGAACCGCATTGAGCAAAGCAGCACAACCTTCAGAGGAATCATCCCCAGTCGGGAAGCACGCTGTGCTGGAAAAATCACACTAGATGTGGTATTCGGCACACCGGAGAACTATAGGTCCGAAGAAATTACATTCCAAATGGCCCCGTTCAATAGTGGATACCACGCCCTTTTAGGACGGGAAGCGTTCACGATCTTCCAAGCCATACCCCATTATGGGTACATGAAGCTCAAAATGCCCGGGCCCAATGGAATCATCACTCTCGCTAGTGATCCGGACACAACACTCCGCGCTGAAAACAAAACAGCCGCATTGGCCCTTGAGGCATTATCCGAAGCCCTTGAGGCCGAGGAATTAACCGTGCTGCGCTCCACAGTGGACAGGGATGACGTGATACTTGAAAAGAGATCCAAGTCCACATCTTTTAAACCAGCGGATGAAATAGTCAAATTCCAAGTCCACCCAACGGACCCTACAAAAATAGCCTCCATCGGGGCACAGTTAAACCCCGTCGTGGATGCCGCACTACGAGAGTTCCTGCGCGAGAATTGGGATATATTCGCCTGGCACCCCTCAGACATGCCAGGAATCCCACGCAGGCTGGCCGAGCATAGCCTCAATATTCTAAAGGGATTCAAGCCGATCAAGCAGGCTCTTCGGCGTTTCTCTGAACCTAAGAGACAAGCTATGGGAGAGGAACTAGCCAAGCTATTGGAGGCCGGATTCATTAGAGAAATAAAACACCCGGACTGGCTAGCAAACCTGGTGATGTTACCAAAGAAGGACAAATCTTGGCGCCTATGTGTCGATTTCAAGGACCTCAACAAGGCTTGACCAAAGGATCCCTTCCCCCTCCCCCGCATTGATCAAATTATCGATGCTACCGCAGGACACGAGTCATTGTGTTTCCTCGACGCATACTCCGGCTACCACCAAATTAATATGGCGGAGTCCGACCAAGCCGCAACGGCATTTATCACACCATACGGCCCCTTCTGTTTCAACACAATGCCTTTTGGGCTGAAAAACGCCGGCGCAACATATCAGCGCATGATCCAGACATGTCTAGAGAAACAGATCGGCAAAACAGTAGAGGCATACGTAGATGATGTGGTCGTTAAAACCAAACACGTCAACTCTCTAATAGACGACTTGAGGCTCACATTCGACAACCTCCGAACATACGACATCAAGCTCAATCCAGAAAAATGCGTTTTCGGCGTACCAGCCGAAAAGCTCCTGGGCTTCAATGTCTCCAATAGAGGAATTGAAGCTAATCCGGCCAAAATCCGAGCTATGTCACAGTTGGCTATCCCAACGGACCTCAAACAAATCCAAAAACTAACTGGATGTGTGGCGGCTCTAAGCCGCTTTATCTCCTGCTTAGGAGAAAAGGCATTACCCCTTTATTGCCTCCTTCGGCGCACCGAACACTTCGAGTGGACGGACGCTGCCACAGCCGGATTGGAAGATATAAAAGCCATACTGGCAACCAACTCAATCCTGGTCGTGCCAAACATCGGCAAACCAATGCTGTTGTACATTGCGGCAACTCATCAAGTTTTAAGCACAGTGCTCGTCGTCAAACGAGAAGCTGACGGACATAAATTCCCTATTCAAAAGCCGGTATAATATGTATCCACTGTCCTCACTCCATGTAAATCACGGTACCCACATTATCAAAAGATAGCCTATGCGGTATTCATGGCATCCCGGAAGTTGCGACAGTACTTTCAAGAGTGTTTGATTACAGTAGCCTCGGAAGTGCCACTTAATGATAATATAAACAACCGCGACTCTACGGGCCGGATTGCCAAATGGGCCATTGAGCTCCTCCCGTTCGACATAACCTACAAACCTCGACGAGCCATTAAATCGCAAGTATTGGCCGACTTTGTCGCCGAATGGACGGAAGCCGAACTCCCTAAAGAGTACGGTGCATACTCCAATTGGATCATGCACTTAGACGGCTCTAAAATGTTGTCTGGTCTTGGGGCTGGCGTCGTCCTGACGTCCCCAACCGGAGATACAGTTCAATACGTACTGCAGATACTGTATACATACTCCAACAACGTAGCCGAATACGAAGCCCTGTTACATGGTCTTCGGATGGCAGTTTCCATGGGCATTCAACGCCTGGAGGTGCGTGGGGATTCGAACCTCGCAATATCCCAAATAAATGGAGACTTCGATGCCAAGGATCCGAAGATGGCGGCCTATTGAAACGCTGTCCTAAAGATGTCAGTTCGGTTCGAGGGGCTCGAATTTCACCATGTGGCTCGGGAAAACAATCAGGCAGCGGATATCCTCGCTCGCATCGGCGCAAAACGCGATGCGGTCCCCCCAACATCTTTTTGGAGAGGTTGTTTAAGCCATCCGTAGTATGGTAAGGGGACACCGGTAACAATAGTCCGGACCCGGCCAAAACGCCCGATACCGAACACTCTGACATAATCGGAGGCTCCGCCACCGAAATAACACCTTCAGCCCACGTAATAATGGCCATCATTGCCCCATGGACAGAACCATTCCTGGCCTACCTAACTAGGCAGGAACTCCCCGAGGACCAAAATGAGGCACGCTGCATAGTGCGGCGATCTAAAGCCTACAGGGTCCATGAGGGAGAGCTGTATAAAAAAAGCACTACCGGAGTCCTTCAAAGGTGCATCTCTGAAGAAGAAGGGCGGAAGCTTTTGGCAGAAATTCATGCCGGACTCGGCGGCCACCATGCCGCAGCCCGGGCCCCCGTAAGCAAGGCCTTCCGTACAGGGTTTTATTGGCCGACGACCTGGGCAGACGCACATGACTTGGTCCAACACTGCGCCGGTTGCCAACTTTTTGCAAACCAAAGCCACATGCCACCCGCCGCCCCCCAAACAATCCCCATCACCTGGCCCTTCGTGGTCTGGGGGCTTGACATGGTCGGACCCCTTAAGGGGGGAACCCATAAGAAAAAATACTTACTGGTCATGGTGGATAAATTCACCAAATGGATAGAAGCCAAGCCTGTTAAAACAGCTGAATCCGGACCGGTGATAGACTTCATATCCGGGGTTGTACACCGTTATGGTGTCCCCCACAGCATCGTCACTAACAACGGCATGAACTTCACGGCCGACGAGGTAAAACTCTGGTGCAGCAACATGGCCATCAAGCTCGATTATGCTTCCGTCTATCACCCACAAACCAACGGCCAAGTTGAGCGAGCAAATGGTCTTATCATGAGCGGCATTAAACCCAGATTAGTGCGGTCCTTAACGGAGTCTAACACGCACTGTGTATAGGAGCTTGACTCCGTACTCTGGGGGCTGCGGACCATGCCGAATCGTAGTACCAGATATACACCCTTCTTTATGGTGTACGGCGCAGAGGCAGTTCTGCCCTGCGACATAATTCATGACTCACTCAAGTGCGCATGTACAAAGAAAGAGAAGTCGAGCTCGATCGGCAGGACAGTCTGGACACCCTGGAGGAGGAGCGCGATGTGGCAAAAGCCCATTCCGCATTCTATCAGCAACAGGCTCGCAGATACCAAAGCAGAGAAGTACGGGCCAAAACTTATAATGTTGGTGAGTTAGTTCTACGCCTGCCGGAGAAGAAAAAGACCAAGCTCAAGCCCAAATGGGAAGGTCCCTTCATTATTGACCAAGTTCTGACCAGTGGAGCGTACCGTCTGCGGGATGCATCGAATAATCGACTTGAGCCGAACCCATGGAACGCAGCTAGGCTCCGAAGATTCTATGCCTAGCGCTGGACTCTATGTTCATCTCCTTCCTCTATCCATTTTTTTAATATATATATATATTATCTGTCTTTTTTCTCTTTCTTTCTTTTATTCTTTCTCAAGGCCTTCAAGGGCCAACTTGTGCCTCGCTTGCACACTATAGATGCGCTAACCGCGCTCATTTTACCTGGGGACTTCTTACATACAAGCTTAATTGTCTATCTGGGCTTCATGCACAGCACATGTGTTATTCTTCCGCATCTACCTTTTCTTCGCCATTATATGTATCGATATGACTTAAGTTTTGGCCAAGCAGGGTTGCCTGGCTCTTGTATTTATGCCCTACGTTCCTGTTAATTCGGCTAGGGCATAAGGGGAGCACCTCTGCGATTGTTACTGCCGGGTCAGCCGGATGTGTACCTCAGACTGGGTGAAGCCGAAAGCTAGCGTTCTTAAGAGAATATTCGGTTAGTGAACAAAAGATGATTTTTATTTATTTGCCATATGTGCCCCCAGATGTTTTTTCCTGCGTTTCCTATCGCAGTCCGGACATGCACTTTAGGGCATGCGTGCCCAGGGAAAGGAACCCTTAACGGAACTATTCTCCCTGGAAGATGTTTCTTACTACCCATGTAATATAACATAACTAGTTGGGCACTTGTCTGTTCAAGCACTAATGACCCCTACGCCTGGTCTCCACGCATACCCCGGTTCTTATATAACTGAGCAGGTATTCAGATACACTCCGGACTATCGGGTCCCGAGGTTGAAGCGAAAAGGTCCGCCATGACAAATGATCTAGAATCCGGCTAGAAGGCATTATACATGTCACTTTAATTACATAGTCATGTAGACTGACTAAATTCCTCTTCTATACCATCCAACAGCCGGTCTAGCCTACAATCCTATTGGGAATACTTTGCGGCTAATTGTACTTGCCCATAGACTAAGCTAACGGGGATCTCTTTCCCGTCGGGCCCCACAGGTCCGACCTCGGCCATGTGATTTGGGTCAGCCTTGGTATACCGCGTCTTCACCATGGCCCAGGCTTCCCTGGCACCTTGATGGCAGGCAGATATCTTCCATAATAGGAAGTGCCGGCATGCTCCCTTGAGCTTCCCACAAGCTCTCCAGCGCCTTTTGGCAGGGAGACGGATGGCCACAAGTCCTGGGCAATACCTTGCATCACCTGCCGAACTTGTTCGTGCAGTTGTGAGAGCTCGGATAGAAGATCACCCGTAGACCCGGGCATCTCCTCCGCGGGACGACCCGTCAGCATACCTGCAGACATAACTCTGTTAGCCGGCTTCTCCGTCGTCCCCTTTATTAAGGGTTCGTTCAAGCACTTACTGAATATGCCGCGTCGAAGCCGCTTATTCTCCTTCTCGGAGTCCGCAAGCCAGGCTCGAACATCTTTTAGTTCCAAGCTCAGCTTGGTATTGGAGTATTGGAGATTGTTTTTCTCCCGCCTGATCTTAGTCAGCACGCGTTCGCCAGCCTTTAGCTGTTGTACGGCGTGCTGCTCCTCCAGATTCTCTCTGGATTCATCTGCAACATCTATTTTTAGATCTACAGCCATGCCGCACGCTATATGGTACCTATCATTCTTTGAAAGAAATGTTACCAGCTGGGGACTTTTTAGGTTCCTTCAATGCGGCAACAGCGGTCCGAAGTTGGTTCTTGCATTCCTCCAGCTCGTGTGACAGTCGACTGTTCTTCTCTATAAGAACCTGCACAATAAGATGATCCTTAAATCAGTTTTGCTAACTGTTTCAAGTCTCAGGGGCTGCCGATACATATAATTGTCAGATTTGCTTACCCGTACATCCTTTACATACTGGTCCGTGGCTCTGGCTAGACCATTTTGAGTAGCACGGAGGTATGCCTCTCCAGAATTGAAGGCATCAAATGCCTCTGGTGAGAAGCAAGCGTCGCGGAGTACGGCCCGGCGACGCCTATGATTCATGGCGCTCTCCACTTCTGAATTTGTAGCGGATAGCCTATCTGCATCCTCTGTAGGGGGAGTATCCGGCGTCCGCCCCATGTCGGCTTCCACCTCTATGTCCGGTCCTGGAGCCTGACTGGTGGATGCGTGATCGGCAGCCTCACCGGAGATATTCCGGCGAGCGTTTTTTCTGTTAAAGAAACATGGACGTCATTACATTTCAAGAAAGACGACAACCACGGAGTGGGGTTTCTGTCATTCCTCTGCGCCGACGTCTCCTTCTTGACCGCCTTCCTTTTTGGCCTGCCCGGCCTCGGTGCCGCTTGTTGGCGAGTTGCTGCGGGTTTAGCATGGCATCCCGAATGCCTTCCCTACAAAAACACCATATGTATATGGTAGGTGAAGTGTCTAAAAGGGGATCCTAGCTTTTGGAGTTGGGATTTTGGGTTTTTCTTACGTGCGACATAAGAAGCAGTCCGGGATAGTCGGCCGTAATGGCCACCATGACGTCATCACAGCTTAATGATAGAACTGCCGGTCTATCAGCTCCACGAATATGTCCGGATCTTCTTCGAGTCCGGGACTGAGGGCCCGGTCAGGGTCCTCTGGTTGTGGAGATGGGCTGCTGACCTCCCTTATGGCTTTTCGCAGTTCCTGCCGCAAAATGGCAAGGTGAGTACCTACGACAAAGAATCCGGGAAGAATGGGAGTAAGGAGATATAACTCACCCAGCTTGGAGGGTTGTACATAGGGAATCCATCCCGTGGCTTGATGCGGATGAACTCCTCTGCCTCCCCCTTTAACAATTCAGACAGAATTTTTGCTAAAGCGACAGCATTGTCCGGACCCTTACGCCCGCAACGGGTGGCGTCATCTTCCCCGTTAAAACACAATAGGGGGTTCCCTCGATATTGAAGTGGTTGCACTCCCCGCATTATGCATATTGACATAACGTCGATTACTGTCAATCTTGATTGAGCCAGCGCTTTAATCCGGTTCATCAGGTAAAGGACTTCTCCGTTGTCTTCCTCCTGGGGGCTCCATGGGCGCCAACTTCGGCGTTTCTTCAGAGGAGCATTGCTGAACTCAGGAAGACCCCGCCGAACAGGGTCCGGAAGGGCGACGTCCTCCATATAAAACCATTCCGAAGGCCAGTCTTTGGATGTCTTCTTCGGAGTACCGAACAGGTATCCGGTTTCAGCGATGCGCCATATTTCGGCTCTGCCCACTTGATAAAGTGACCCCTTCTGTGTGCGAGGGACGAGGCAAAATAACCTTTTCCACAGCTCGAAATGAGCCTCGCAGCCCAGGAATAACTCGCAGAGGGCAACATAGCCGGCGATGTGTAAAATGGAAGCAGGGGTGAAATTATGCAGTTGGAGGCCGTAAAACTCCAGGAGCCCGCAGAGGAACGGATGAATTGGAAATCCGAGTCCCCTTAATAAGTAAGGAACAAGGCATACCCGCTCCCCCGTCGAGGGGCTGGGGAAGCTCTCCGCTTGCTCCCCGCCATTGTAGGTGGCGAGCCCGGCTCGAACGGGAACCATATACGCTAGAGGGAGAAATCCCTTGGTCTGCAGCTCGACTAATCGACTGTGTGGGATGGAACACCTCTCCCAATCACCGGTCTTAGGGCTACGGGGGCGGGAGGAGGAGCTGCGGAGGTCGGCCATGTTGGAGTGGATCTTCCCGAAGCGCGCTCCGATGAATTCTCGCTGGGGGAGGATGGTATGGATTGGATCTAAGAATTCCCATCCCTTTAATAGACAATTTATTTATCTGGCTAGGGGGGCGAATGTAAAAATGCCCTGGCTCCTCGTATACACTCAACGCGTGGAAGATAGCGCTTATTGGGCGCGGAAGCCAAGAAGCCCAACATTTAAGGCCGGACACTACTTGACAAACGTTCGAAATTTGGAGAGGAACCCGCCTTGCAATGCCGAAGACAAACACTGTGCGCCGGACTCATCGTCATTGAAGCCTGGTTTAGGGGCTACTGAGGGAGTCCTGGATTAGGGGGTCTCCGGACAACCGGACTATATCCTTTGGCCGGACTGTTGGACTATGAAGACACAAGATTGAAGACTTCGTCCCGTGTCCGGATGGGACTCTACTTGGCGTGGAAGGCAAGCTAGGCAATGCGGATATGTATATCTCGTCCTTTGTAACCGACCTTGTGTAACCCTAGCCCCCTCCGGTGTCTATATAAACCGGAGAGTTTTAGTCCGTAAGACAACATACAATCATACCATAGGCTAGCTTCTAGGGTTTAGCCTCTCCGGTCTCGTGGTAGATCAACTCTTGTACTACTCATATTATCAAGAATAATGAAGCAGGACGTAGGGTTTTACCTCCATCAAGAGGGCCCGAACCTGGGTAAAACATCGTGTCCCCTGCCTCCTATTACCATCCGCCTTAGACTCATAGTTTGGGACCCCCTACCCAAGATCCGTCAGTTTTGACACCGACAATGACCCCTCCAAGAAGCAAACAAAGCGTCGGCGTAGGCGCCGCTCCAAATCCCACCTCGGCAAAAACAGTGATAACAGCGCAAGAGAAAATAACACTCCAGTCGACTCCAGAGGAAACAACGACCACAATGCCCCGGCGGCAGAGCTCAATGTAGCTACAAACGGTGAACATAGTATGGATCCGATGTCTGAACACGGCGACGCCGAGGATAAACCTCATCAAACCGCCTCTGGGGAGGAAAACAGTCCGTACGAAGATGCACGCGTCATCCCGGAAACACACTTGGAACAAGAGAACCTCCGCAGAAGGCTTATTGCCACAGCGAGGATTCTGAAGAAGCAGAAGCAAAGGCTTAAGGCCGCACAAAATACGCTCAACAGCAGGTGGAACAAAGTGCTCGACAATGAAGAAAAGTATGGTGGAAGTTACCACGCAAAGAGCTATCCAAAGCGCAAGCTATTAACTGAATTCGATGATGAGGCCTTAGAGCCCACACAGCCGAAAAATAATACGGCTAACAGGCCGGATCAACCACCTTGCGACCGCGATAGAGCGTCTAACAAGGTCACACATAAGTCAACACACGATCTACGTGAGGACTTGCGCCAAAAATCCAGTATGACCAGATCCATCTATGGATCCAGGAAGCATGCTCCGACACAAAATCAAAACCGAATACTACAACCGTCCGAACGCCATGATGCACCCAAATATAGGGGTGCCGCACACCCCCTATGTTTCACCGATGAGGTGCTGGACCATGAATTCCCAGAAGGATTCAAACCAGTGAACATAGAGGCGTACGACGGGACCACAGACCCTGTGGTCTGGATTGAGGACTTTATCCTCCATATCCATATGGCTCGCGGAGACGATCACCATGCCATCAAATACCTGCCCCTCAAGCTCAAAGGACCAGCTCGGCATTGGCTGAAAAGCCTCCCCGAAAACTCAATTGGAAGTTGGGAAGAGCTCGAGGACGCTTTTAGGGCTAATTTTCAAGGGACCTATGTCCGACCTCCGGATGCAGACAATTTAAGTCATATAATTCAACAGCCCAGAGAGTCAGCCCGAAAGCTTTGGAACAGGTTTCTCACTAAGAAGAACCAAATCGTCGACTGTCCAGACGCCGAAGCCTTAGCAGCTTTCAAACACAGCGTCCGAGATGAATGGCTCGCCAGACACCTGGGCCAAGAAAAACCGAGAACAATGGCAGCCTTAACAAGCCTCATGACCCGCTTTTGCGCGGGCGAAGATAGCTGGTTAGCCCGTAGTAGCACCAGCGACCCAAGCACATCCGAAGTCAGGGATGGCAATGGAAAACCACGACGCAATAAAAACAAGCGTCAAAATAAAGAAGATAGCCTAGATAATACAGCAGTAAACGCCGGATTTAGGGGCTCTCGACTAGGTCAGCGGAAAAAGCCTTTCAAAGGCAGCAGAAATGGACCTTCTGGCCTAAACATGATTCTTGACAAACTATGTCAGATTCATGGCACCCCCGATAAACCCGCAAATCACACCCACAGAGAATGTTGGGTCTTCAAGCAGGCCGGTAAGCTAAACGCCGAACACAAGAGGGGGAGACACCAAGCGAAGACGAGAACGAACCTCGCCAGCAAAGCACTGGAGGACAGAAAAAATTCCCACCAGAGGTTAAAACAGTAAACATGATCCATGTGACAAAGAGGATAAGCAAACATGCACTCCGAGACATACGTGCCATAGAGCCCGTCACCCCTAGGTTCAACCCTTGGTGGGCCTGCCTGATCACTTTTCATCGCGGGGATCACGCGACAAGCATCCGGCATGAAGGATTGGCTGCCTTGGTGTTAGACCCAATAATAAACGGATACCATCTTACACGAGTCCTTGTGGACGGCAGTAGTGGTCTAAATCTGATATATCAGGACACAGTCCGCAAAATGGGGATAGACCTGACAAAAATAAGCCACAATAATACTACCTTCAAGGGAGTAATACCAGGCCCAGAGGCCAGTTGTACTTGCTCTCTATTACTAGAGGTTGTATTCGGTTCTTCCGACAACTTCCGAAGCAAAAACTTAACTTTCTACATCGCTCCATTATGAAGTGGCTATCAAGCACTACTCGGAAGAGTGGCTTTCGCTCGTTTTAATGCAGTACCGCATTACGCTTCTCTAAAGCTTAAGATGCCCGGTCCACATGGCACCATCACAGTTAGTGGAAATATTGAGCGTTCTCTACGCGCAAAAGAATGTGCGGCGGCTTTAACAGCCGAGCACTAGACGACCTCACCAACCAGAAAAAATGACAGGTCGTCAAGACCACAGACACGGTTAGACGAGTCCGGCGCATCACTACATATACATGAGATTAGTCTGATGGTTAAACCCTCATAGATGGTACCAGGGGCTTCCCACGTGTAATCAGGGCTAGTTCGGCTCAACTTGACTTATCTTGAATTTTAATGGTTTATTGATAATAACCAATCTTCTAGCATGGCAACTTTCACCTAAGTTCTTCTCTTTTACAGATGACAATCGTGCTACACCCGTCCAGGACAAGGCACAACGGAGACACGGGCGCAGACGTGCAGTAGGGACCCGCTCAAAGGTTTCTTTTCAGATTAAGACCCTGCGTAAACCTTTTTTACTATCTCTTGTTGTTCACATCCTCCGGATACTCAATACAACCGAGAAGGATACTGACGTTCTTGGCATGTGGCCACGTCAGGATATTGCACGTACTTGGACACTCGGGGTTTATTATCAAGGGCGTTGTTCAGCCCGACATATGTTATAAAAGACCGAATACCTTAGGGAGTGTTCGGCGTCGCGAGTTTGGCCTTATATGCATCAGCTCCGAATCATGTCTTTGGTCAAATGTTCGGTTTGCCCGGCTCCCATGTTTTGGTACCTTACATTCCGCTATATCGGCTAAGGTAGCACTGGGAGAACTACTGCGACTGTGCCCTGGTTCATCCAGATGAGCACCTCAGTAGAGAAAGCCGAAAACTGACTGTCATGATAAAGCACGAGACTGGTCAACCACTCGATGACTTAGCGGAATCTTCGAGATTCCTTCGCATTAACAAAGGGCCGTTTCCCGATCATGTACGTACGCGCCCCGTATTCGGATGAGCGCGAAGTACCAGGGGCTATATAGTAGTCCCACCGTCAAACTCCTATGGCTAAGTGAAAGTGTTAAAGCAATATAGTCCGATTGCCTCGTTCGCTGTGCTACCACCTCCTTCATAGACCAAGACGTTGGATCAAGTGTGAACACGCATTTTTTGCAAACACCCCCGCATTATATGCGTGGGGGCTGAAGCCGACGACATCAGCTTCCCAGCAGCGATATCTCCAGCTTGACGCAGCTCCTACTTCGTTGCTCGTATTTTGGAGTGGGCTTCCTTGGCTGCTACCATGGCCTTCTCTAGGTCCGTCGCCTTCGCTCGGCTTTCTTTTTCAAGAAGCTGGTAACGGTCGGCGGCATCTTTCAACTCAACGGCCATCTCAGCCATTCTTTCCTTGCTCTGGCAATGCGCGGCCTGTTCGGCCCTCAGCTCTTCGATCACCTTTAGAGCGGCCGCATCGCTACGTCTGGCTTGCTCCTTGGCTCGGGAAAGTTCCGCCCAAAGGGTCTCCACAGTGGCAGCTCCATCTGCAGTCACAACATATTAAAGACACTGGCATCATGCTCCTCCTTACTATGTGTTGATCACCGAAGAAATCACATACCCTGTGCCTCGTCGAGACGCTTGTTGACAAGCACGATGTCGACATCTACCGCATCAAGTTGCCGTTTTAGCTCGGCAAATTCACCAGTCCGGCTAGCCACCGGACCTTCAGCCACCTGCACATAAAGGCGGTCTGGTTATTACCTGGGACTATGATCCGCTGTTTGCCGCCGTTTTGGACGACAACCAGTCTCAGGGGCTACTATATGCATAGGGCACACCTAACGTGTGCGGTACCGTAAAAAACATACACTATTTCATGTACCTCAAAGCCTTTCAGCAGACTCATAAAAGCTTCATGCAACCCGCTTTCGGCGGATGAAATCCTTTCAATCACCGTACCCATTAGTGTTCGATGCGCTTCTGAGATGGCTGCTTGCTCCAGAAGATCCTTCGGTGTGTCCGAACGCATACTGTAGGGTTTCAGACTCTTTCCGTTGCTCTCTTTAGGAGCCGAATACTGACGACTTCGGGTAGCCAAAGGATTACCCTCTGGCCTTGGTGGATCAGGAGAAACCCTCCGCGATGACACTTCGGGGTCGCCCGCCTCATGAGGCGGGGTGGCAGGGGGAGGTGTTTCGCTCTCCATCATCTCCGGAAGAAGATCCCTCGAAGACGAACTCTGTCGAGAAGGGCCATGATCTGAACTACAAGATATAAGCTTCGGTTATTGTCTTCGGAAGTAAGGTAGGATACTTTTCACTATTAAGTACGTTTTGTTTACTTACAGCTCGGTCGAGGGTTGATCCCCTTGCGGGCACTGTGCGACGAGAGTACCCTCCGAGGCAGGACCCTCTGGCGAAGATTTCTTCCCCCGTTTGGAAACCTTTGTTTCCGGGTCTTTAGAGGTGGTCCTCTTCCTTCCTTGGGGAGAGGGAATGTCAAATTCTTCTCCCTAGTTATCCTCCTTCGCGGAGTCGCTAATTCCCACGGTTTGGACAAATAGTGAGTGAGGACCGCTTTTAGCCTCTATATTCCCCCCTTTATCTTCCCCTGAGGGCGCCTGATAAGGCGCCGGCTTGAGCATTCTGTCTAGTACGGAATTGGGCAGGCCTTCGAGAAGAGGGGCCGAACACCTGATCATCTTCGCCTTGGTTATCCAATCCTGGTCAAAAAGCGACTTTTCAGAATGATGTTATGATAAATAAAAAGACAAAGTGCTCGGCCATGGGATTACTTACTTGGGTATCAGGGCGATTACAGCTCAGACCCGCATCCTCGGTGGTGTCCGGACACTTTATTTGGGGTCCAAAGAACAATTTGTACATCTCTTTGAGCGTCATGCCGAGGAAGTGCTGAATAGTTCGCGGTCCTTCCGGGTTGAACTCCCACATACGGAGGGGTCGACGTTTGCAAGGCGGGACCCGATGAACTAGCATAACTTGCATTACCGAGACCAGGCTGACATCTCTCACAAGGAGACCTCGGATGTGACTCTATAATATCAACACATCATTTACTGGCCCCCAATTCAGCCCCTTGTTGATCCATGAAATCAGTTGTGGTGGGGGCCTAAGCAAAAGGCAGGGGCGGCTACCCACTTGGAACTCCGGGGAGCTGTGATATAGAACCACTCCCGTTGCCACAAACTGGACACCTCCGGGAAAGAACCCTCTGGCCATGGAGCCTAACCGCTTTTGCTTATTACGGCACCTCCGCACTCTGCGTGCCGCCCCTCGATCATCTTCGGCTTCACATTGAAGGTCTTGAGCCACAGGCCGAAGTGTGGGGTAATGCGGAGGAAGGCGTCACACACGATGATGAACGACGAGATGTGAAGGAGCGAATCCGGGGCCAGATCATGGAAATCCAGCCCATAATAGAACATGAGCCCCCTAACAAAGGGATCCAGAGCGAGGCCTAGCCCTCAGAGGAACTGAGAGAGGAACATGACACTCTCGTTGGGTTCGAGAGTGGGGATGACCTGCCCTCGGGCGGGCAGCCTGTGCGAGATTTCGGAGGTCAGATACCTGGCCTCTCTCAGCTTCTTGATGTCCTCCTCTGTGACAGAGGAAGGCATCCACCGACCTTGGAGGTTGGATCTGGACATGGTTGAAGGTCCGAAGCGCCTGACCTGAGCCTTGGGTGTTGGAACTCGAGGTGGGGGAAGGATTCGATTGAGCATGTGAGGGAAAAAAGGACAGGCCTTGGCCTCTTTATAAGGAGGGTGAATATCAAGCGTCCTCCTCGTGGCAGTTTGGGACTTGCCTAAAATTGAGGAGTCATACCAACATGCATGATTGGGTTACCCAAATCCGTATTGATGAGAATCCCGTAATAAGGGGGACACGATCTCTGCTTTGACAAGACGTGTGAGGAAAACCACCTTGCGATATGTGCAGTGTTGGTTGAGAAAAACGGTTCGAATAATGACCAGGCCATGACGTGGTGTCATGCTGTCAAATGTGTCAGCAGATTAGATTTGTGGAAACATTATTCTCTCTACGGTGGTATGTGGAACTTGTTTTTGCAGAGCCGGACACTATCCTTGTGTTCAAAATCTTCTATGGAGTATTCGGAGGAGGAACCCGCCTTGCAATGCCGAAGACAAATCTGCGCGCTGGACTCATCGTCATTGAAGCCTAGTTCAAGGGCTACTGAGGGAGTCCTGGATTAGGGGGTCTCCGGACAGCCGGACTATATCCTTTGGCCGGACTGTTGGACTATGAAGATACAAGATTGAAGACTTCGTCCCGTGTCCGGATGGGACTTTCCTTGGTGTGGAAGGCAAGCTTGGCAATACGGATGTGTAGATCTCCTCCCTTGTAACCGACTCTGTGTAACCCTAGCCCCCTCCGGTGTCTATATAAACCGGAGGGTTTAGTCCGTAGGACAACAGACAATCATACCATAGGCTAGCTTCTAGGGTTTAGCCTCCACGATCTCGAGGTAGATCAACTCTTGTAATACTCATATCATCAAGAATAATCAAGCAAGACGTAGGGTATCACCTCCATCAAGAGGACCTGAACCTGGGTAAACATCGTGTCCCCTGCCTCCTGTTACCATCCGCCTTAGACGCACAGTTCGGGACCCCCTACCCAAGATCCGCCGGTTTTGACACCGACAGCATACAACCGATGTTCCCTGAGCTTCTCGAGAACTAAACTCAAATGATCCTTGTGTTCCTCTTCGTTCTTCGAGTATACCAAAATATCATCAATGAAAACCACAACAAACTTATCCAAGAACTCCATGGACACCTTGTTCATCATACTCATGAAATAGGCAGGGGCGTTCATCAATCCAAATGACATAACCGTATACTCATACAGCGCGTACCTTGTGTTGAAAGCTATTTTAGGTATATCCTTATCCCGGATCTTCAATTGGTGATATCCCGATCGCAGATCGATCTTCGAAAACACTTTAGCTCCTATCAACTGGTCAAATAAATCATTGATCATCGGCAGTGGGTACTTGTTCTTGATTGTCACTTCATTCAATGCCCTATAATCAACCACCTTTCGTAGGGACTTATCCTTCTTCTCCACTAACAGCACTAGGGCTCCCCATGGGGATGAGCTCTATCGGATGTAACCTTTCTCCAATAACTCCTTAATCTATTCTTGATCTCTTCTAGATCATTTGCGGGCATCCGGTATGGACTCTTTGATATTGTCCCGGTGCCTGGCAACAGCTCTATCAAAAATTCGATGTCTCGATCTGGTGGCATGCCTGGTAGCTCCTCTGGAAATACATCCGGGTAATCCTGCACTACCGGCACTTCCTCCTGAACAACTCCTGTGAGAGAATTTACTTGGCTCCTCCTAGGCACACACCTAGATACATACTTGATCCTTTTTCCCTCAGGGGTGGTAAGTAAAATTGACTTACTCATGCAATCGATGTTTCCCCCATACTTCGATAGCCAATCCATTCCTAGTATAACATCAAATCCTTGTGTCTCCAAAATTATCGGGTCTAAGGGGAAAACATGTCTTCCAATGGTCAATGGCATCTGAAAACATCCTTGACTTGCCATATACTCAGCTCCTGGTGAACTTACTAACATGGGTGTCCTAAGTACCTTAGTGGGAAACTTATACTTATCCACAAATCCCCTTGATATGTATGAATGCGATGCACCAGTATCAAAAAGAATGATTGCAGTAGAAGACTTAACCAAAAACTTACCAATAATTGCATCAGGCTGCTCCTCAACTTCCTCCACGTTCACGTGGTTCACTTGTCCCCTATTGAAAGGGTTGGGCTTCTTCCCAGCGCTTCCATTACCATTGCCGTTCTTCTATTCCAGACAATCGTTGGCATAGTGCCCAGTCTTCCCGCACTTGAAACAAGTAACGTGACTTTGATCCTTCTTGGTGGGTGTGGTTGGGTTAGAGCGGTTCTGATTGCTACTTGCTCCATTCCCATTCCCATTCCTTGGGCCATTATGATTATGCGAGCTTCCTCCATGGTGAGTGTGGCCTCCATGGTTATGGACAAGTCCTCCCGAGTTCGGGGTGAGACGGGGCTTCTGCTGAGCTCCAGAATTGTACTTCCCCTGTCCATACTTCGTCTTGTGATTCTCAATCTGCTGCTGCTTCCCTTCAATCATGAGAGCTCTATCTACCAACTCCTCGTAGTTAGTGAAAGTTGCCACCATCAACTGCATGCTCAGCTCATCATTCAGTCCTTCCAGAAACTTCTCCTGCTTAGCGGCATCCGTAGCAACGTCATCTGGGGCATAACGTGCTAGCTTACTAAAGTCATCCACATACTGGACAATGGTGCGTCCTCCTTGGCGTAAGTTGCGAAAATCACGCTTCTTCATGGCCATAGCTCCTGCTGATACATGGGCAGTGCAAAAGGCCTGCTGAAACTGGTCCCATGTAACATTGGCTATAGGAAAAGTGGCTGTGTAATTCTCCCACCATGAGGCCGCTGGTCCATCCAATTGGTGCGCGGCAAAACGCACCTTCTCAGCATCTGCGCATCCCGCAGTGGTCAACTCCCATCCAATCCTGTAGAGCCAATCATCTGCAACTATTGGCTCGGTGCTACTGGAAAACACCGGCGGCTGTAACCTCAGAAAACGGGCTAAGTTGTCAACTGCAGGAGGGTTGTTGTTGTTGTTGTTGTTGCCTTGGTTCTGAACTAACATCTACATCAAGGCATTCTACTGCTGGATCAACTGAGTGAGCTCCGGCGAAAGGTAAATCTGGGGTCACGTCTTGGAGGATCTGAGGGTTTAGAGGGAAGAGAGTAGAGTAGAAATTAGGTCTAGTGAGAAAACACTACCCATATGCACATGAGAGAAACACAATCGTATCACTCAATCAATCAAGCAAGGGTATACAAATGGTCTAGAACTATCGTTATAGTGCTCGGACTATAATATTTACATGGGGGAATACTACTAATCATATGGTGGTCTACTAGAAATATTGATCGGTGGAAGACTCCATAATATCCGCTCCAGCTTCATCAACATAGTTATCATCGCTATCGTCGGAGTCCGAGTCAGTGTCGTCGATGATGATGTAGTTCTCTGGGCAAGTAGAATCGTCATCATCTCCTCCTGGCGCAGGGTCTACCATGAATACTCCTAGCTTCTTTGTCAGGTCGTCATTCTTCTCCACCAGTATGATGATTTCCTCATAATCTTTGCGTGTAGCCTTGAGTTCCTCTTCTAGCTCGGTGATCCTTGTCATTGCTGTGGGATGCGGGGTTCTGGCTAACCCTTAAGGTTCGAACACTGGGGTGCGCGCGAAGTCTTTCCCTCCTACCGATCTACTCTCTAGCTCGCTAAGATCTTGCGGACGAACTCGACGAACTCACAACACCAAAAAGACACGGGGTTTATACTGGTTCAGGCCACCGTTGTGGTGTAATGCCCTACTCTAGTGTGGTGGTGGTGGATTGCCTCTTGGGCTGATGATGAACGGTACAAGGGAAGAACATCCTCCTGAGGTTGAGGTGTTCTTGTGCGTTTGGACTCGTGTGTACCTCTGGGTCTGGTGATCTCTCTCTGGGTTCGATGAGTCGACCCCCCTCTACTATGGTGGCTAGTCTTATTTATAGAGGCTCTGGTCCTCTTCCCAAATATCGAGCGGGAAGGGCGCCAACAATGGCGGGTTAATTTGAAGGGGGGCAGCTAGTACGAGCTATCCTGACAAAAGGTAGTCTTCGCCTGCACAAAGCTCTGGTCGTGACGCCATCTTGGGCTCCACGGTGACCTCCATCTTGCAGTCCTTCTGGTCTTGGTCTTGTTGCACCGAAATGGCAACCTTTTCCTGATGCCTCGGTACTCCGCGACTGCGCTTGCCTCCTTAGCACCAAAGAGGAAATGAGGACGCTGCGCGTGCTGGCGACCGCCTAGTGTCGATCGTCATGGCTCACGTCATGAGAGTCTCGTGAGATTTGCCCCGCCTTGATATCTCTGCTCCTCGTGAGCCTGCCTGGCCAGGCCACTCGGGAGGAGGTCTTGCGCCGTCCGCCTCGCGAGGCTTGGCCCCTCGCGAGGGTCTTGGGTGCCTTGTTGATGAAGATGGGCCGTACGGACTGCTGGCTCCGCCACGCCGCAGGCCACAGGCAGGCAAGTCTGGGGATCCCCGTTCCCAGAACACCGACAGTAGCCCCCGGGCCCAAGTCGCGCTCGGGCTTGGCTAAGCGGCGAAGCCAAGGGTCAAGTTTGGAGCACCGCGGGCCCCCAAAAGCCTGCGGCCTCGGTTGACGCGTGGCGGTTGATTGGACGTGGGCGTCTCCGCTTCCCCTTGCTACCTCGACGACTGCATGACTTGACAAGTCCCTGCGACATGCAAGGGAAACCATCATTATCTGCGATCATGGGAGACGCCTGTTGGCCTTCTCTTGCTATAAATGGGGAGGGGGGCGGAGCCCCCGTTGCCCATCTCTTCCTCGTTTGCTCGCTTCTTCTTTGCTTCATTGCTTGCAGCACCTTCGATGGTGCCACAAAGGAAGTTCTCCGCCGCCAAGAAGGGGAAGGCCCCTCGCAAGGGCCCCGGTTCCCCAACGCCCAAGCGTGGTCGTGGCCGTCCGCACAAGCACTCTGTGACCCCTACCATGGCCCACCGTCGAGACGGCAACGCGGCATGCGGAGGGGACAGTCCCAACCATGGCGGTCCAGCTGACGAGGGGAGGCACGTGATGGTGGCGCGGCCTCCCCGCACACGCTTCCATTCGGTAGAGGTGTCGCCGGAATTCGTTGTCTGGTCGGAGAACCCAGCCGGCAACTGGCTCCAGCTTCCACGCTTCTTTGTCGACGAACTGCCGGCCCCTGGTCCAGGCGGGCTCTGGTTGTAGGTGGATGGTTGCTGCAGCAAGGCCTCCTAGGACGCGGTCGAGACTTCCGCCGCGGGCAACATAGCCCTGGCCCGTGACTGGCAGACATTCGCCCGTGCATGCGGCCTGGGCAGGCGATGCACGCTCTACTTCAGGTATGACGGTGGGTCGACCCTCTATGTGAGGGTGTTCGGGGAAGATGGTCGCCACGCCGGGTGCTGCCCCGAGATGAACGACGGTGAGGAGGTGCTCAGCCTTGGTGAAGGTCGCGACGAGGATGAGGGCGAGCCTGCCCTCAGCGGCGACCGCGTCTCTTCCAGCTAGGGTGGCTCTTCCTCTGGTGACAGCTCCAGCGGCGATGGCTACGGCCAACCGCCGCGCTGCCGTGCCCGCTTCGAAGGGGGCAGCGGGTCATCTTGTCGCTGCGCCTCCGTGAAGCGTGAGGAGGGGTCTGGCTAGGCTCGGGGCGTCACTAAGGGCCTGCCTTCGTGGATTGCTGAAACGCCGCTTTGTTTAGCTTTTTCCTTTTTTCCTGCATCCGAAAATGAAACCAGTATGGGCCCAGAGGGGTGTGTATCGAACTGTGGTTCTTGGTTAATGCAACGTGTGTGTTATTCCCATGCCATGTTGTTATTTTGCGGAAAGATAACTTAACCTGGTGCGTTTGGGACGCCCTTTCCTTCACGAGATGCCTGTGTTTTCTCAGAAACTGCAAAAAAATTGTTAGCGGGTGCGCTACGGGATTCGCCGTTCACCCAAATCTTGACTTGGCGCTTTGTATCGCGGTACCCGAGGGGCACGGATTAGGAGAGATGTGCTAGCTTTTAGGCTCGAACGAGGGTGACTCGCGAGAAGGCAGAGAGAAGAAAAATGCTCGCGAGGGCACCTGCCTAGCGCCCTCGCGAGGTATGCCAGAGAGATCATGAGCAAACCAGAGCCGAAAAAAGCGGTAAAAGGCAAAGGAACCAAATCAACAAGGAACGCCAAAAGCAAACTTGATTAAGGAGAAGCGAACCAACTGCGGAAAGCAAATGAAAATCCGCGTCCGGCACCTAATCTAGTCTTCAAGTATTCTCACCGGCCTGCCTTCTCTAGGCATGCGAGGGAGCCCCAGGGCCTGAGGCCGGCGCTCCAGAGACTCCGGGGCGTGTACAGCCCCAACTCATTATTACATGAGAGTGTCACGGGCGGCGATTCTTCACAGGCACCGGGCCTTCTTCACAGGCTCTGGGCCTTTCTTCACAGGCTTTGGGCCTTGCTTCACAGGCTTTTGGCCTTGCTTCACAGGCTCTGGGCCTTGCTTCATGGGTAGAACTTCCGGAGGTGCTGGATGTTCAAGGCGTTTTGGATGGGTGTCCCTTCTTGCGTCTCCAGGCGCACGGCGCCAGGCCTGGAGATGTGGACGACCCTGAACGGGCCCTCCCACATGGGTGAAAGCTTGTGCAGCCCTTCCCTAGAGAGGACCTGCCTCAGGACCAGGTCACCCGTCTCGAGCGTCCTGGAGCCAATGTTACGGCAGTGGTAACGCTGCAGCGCTTGCTGGTACCTTGTCGCCCTTAATGCAGCTTCGCGACGATGTTCCTCCCCTAGCACGAGGTCCATCCCCCGCATGGCATCCTGCTACGTTTCGTCGAATGCCAGAACCCGCGCGGAGCGATGCTTGACCTCATGAGGGAGGACTGCTTCAACTTTGTAGACGAGGAAGAATGGAGTCTCGCCCATTGGCTTGGTAGCGGTGGTGCGGATGGACCACAGCACGGACTGGAGCTCGTCGTGCCAGCCCCTACCGCAGGCCTCTAGCTTCTTCTTAAAGGTTGTGGTCTTAAGGCCCCTCAGGACCTCAGCGTTGGCGCGTTCAGCCTGACCATTGCTCCTGGGGTGGCCACCGAAGCATAGCAGATCTGTGTTCCAAGGTTAGCACAATAGGTTTTAAAGAGGTTACTAGTAAACTGCGAGCCGTTATCTGTGATGATGCGGTTGGGGACTCCGAAGCGGCTCACGGGGCCCTTGATGAACTTGACAGCAGAGCCGGTTGGAATGGTTCGAACGGCTTCCACTTCTGCCCACTTGGTGAACTTATTGATGGCGACGTAGAGGTAACGGTAGCCCCCTGGCGCTCGTGGGAACGGGCCTAGGATGTCTAGCCCCTAGACCGCGAACGACCATGTGAGGGGGATGGTTTGGAGGCCCTGAGCAGGCTGATGGATTTGCTTGGCGTGGAATTGGAAAGCTTCGCAGGATTTCACCAGCTCGACTGCATCGCTGAGTGCTGTGGGCCAATAGAATACGCTGCGGAAGGCTTTACCGAGGAGGGTCCATGATGATGAGTGATGTC